>NW_023641477.1:2500-10481 GCF_015228065.2 Penaeus monodon
TTAAAAAAATATATAACCAAGGGGGTGTGGGCGGGAGGGGTTTTTTGTGTGCTGTAATTTTTATAAATATAAAAGGAATTTTAAAAAATATATAGATATTCCCAAAAATAAATTTTATAAGTCTTTTTATTATTTTAATAATAAATTAATATATTATTAAATAGGTGTTTCTTTATATCTAACATTATAGGATTTATGTATTAAAGTATATAAAATTATAATGTAAATAAAATTACACCAAAATAATCCCCCGATAGCATGTAATATATGAATATATAAGAGAGCCGATCCTAGGTGGGGTTTTTCCCTTTTTTTTTTTTTTTTTCATTTATATAAAAAATAATATATGGAATTCTTATATATTAAAAAATATAATAAAATAAAAGTCTATAATATATAAAATATAAAAAAATTTTTCCCTATATATAAAGATATATATTTATATAAAAAAATTCAACACCAAAAAAACACCACAACCCCACACACCCACACACACACACACCACCCACCCCAAACCCACACCACCCAAAAAAACCCAATTATTTAAAAAAATAGAATTTTATATATTTTGATTTTATATAATTATAAATGACCCCAACACACACACACACACAACAAAAAAAAACACACCCCCACAAAACACACACACACAACACCACATATATATTTATATTTTATAGTTTAAAATTATATATATTTTATATATAAATTTATATATTATGTATTTTTTATAAATATATCTATCATTTTTTCATTTTTTAACTATCATCTATCTATCTATCTATCATCTATTTCTTTTATATAATTTAATTTAATATAATATTATATATAATAAAAATATATAAAAAATTTGGGTTTGTCAAAAGATATATATTAAAAACATATAAAAATGTATGGTATGTTTTTATAATAACAAAAATATATAATATATAAAAAGTAATTAATATATAATTTTTTTAAAATTATATAAAAGAGATTTTTAATTTTTACAAAATTAATATTTTATTTTAAAAATATAGATATATATATTTTAAAAATTTATATAAAATATGATATATAAAAATAAACTATATATATAAATATATATTATATAAAAATGATATATTAAATAAAAATTATATTCCATATATTATATATTATTTATAATATATATATCTTTTATATATAATATATATATGTATATTATTTTATATATATTTATATATATAATATAATAAATTTTTATATATAATATATATATATAATTTTATATTATATTATAAAAAAAACAAAATACATGTTTTATTGTAATGAAAATATATTATATGTTTCAAAACCCCAAATTTTAATATAATTTTTATATATATATATATAATTATATCTATATATTTTTATAATAAGATAGTAGATAGATAGATAGGGGTAAATAGGGTAGAGGAAAAAGAAGATATATTTAAAATATATTTCTCCCTATATATAAAATTATATATATATATTATTTATTATATCTTTATTTTTATAAAATATATGTTTGGGGGTGGGTGTGTGTGTGTGTGTGTGTTGTTGGTGGTGGTTTTTGGGGGTGTGTGTGTAAAGTGACTATTTCCAAAAATATTAAAATAATTTTATATCTAATAAAATTTTTTATTATTATTTGTTTTATGTATGTGGGGGGTGTGTGGGGTTTTGGGGTGTGTTTGTGTGTGTGTGGTGTGTGTGTGTGGGTTGTGTGTGTTTGTGTGGGGTACCCTAAAATTTTAATAACGATTCTATTATATAATAAATTTTATTATATTGATATAATATAATATTTATATATATTTACATATATTTTAAAATATAATATTTTCTATTTTATTATATATATATTTAAAATAATTTTTTTTATATTATCAAAAAAAAAAAAAAAAATATAAAAAAACATCCCATCTATGTACGGGCTTTTAAAAATTTTTCCCTTTTATATTTCATATCATCTGTGGATCATCTTGTGTATATCTATTTTCATATATATAATATAAAATTTCATGTTTTTACATATATATCTCTAATATGTTTTTTAATGGGATATATACAATATACCTATTTTTATATATATAATATAATTAATTTTAAATTAAATATTATATATATATATATATAATAAAATATATATTTTATTAAAAAGAAAATTTAAAAAATAATTTTTATTAAAATATAAACGCACACACACACATACACCAAAAACCCCCATGTTATATATATATAAATATATATATAATTATATATAAAATTTTAAAAATAAAAAATATAATATATATATATATATATTTTTATTTATATATTTTAAAAAAAAAAAAAAAAAAAAAAAAAAAAAAAAAAAAAAAAAAAAAAAAAATGAAAAAATATAAATTAATAATATTTAAAATAATATATATTTTTTAAAATTGATACCAAATACCCCACTATAAAATATATAATTTTATATATATTTAAAAAATTTTTAAAAATAAATTTAAACCCTCTTTTTAATCATCGTCTCTCCCAAAAATTTTTATAATTTACAATACATAATACATGTAAATACAAATAAACTCTATATATGATTATAAAATTGCAAATAAATTTTTGGATATTATATAAATTTTAATATATTATATATAATTATCAAAATATAATATTTATACACACCCACACCCCACCACACACACCCCCCCACACACACACCACACAAAAAACACACACACACCCACACACCCCCACACAAAACACACCCCACACACAACCCCAAAACCACACATAAATATATTTTATATTAAAATATAAAAAATAATTAAAATATATATATTCATATATTTCAGGGATATATTTCACATATTTTAAAAATATATATTTGAATAAATATCATATCTATATCAAAACATCATCTATATCTTTTTACCTGTCTATCATAAGGTAAAAAAAATATATGTTATTCATATTATGTGTAAAAACCAGTATGTAAATTTTTATAAACATATATTTTCATTAATTTTTATATTTTTAATTTATAGTAAATACTTTTCCATATTTTAGAATAAAAGATATATATTTTATAATTAAAAATATATATATATATTATAAAAATATAATTTTAAAATTTTAAACATATATAAATAATTTTTAAAAAAATTTTATACAAAACCAAACACAATAATAATAGAAAATATAAATATTTTTTATATAATTAAAATATATATTAAAAAATATAATTTTATATATTTTAAAAATTTTAAAATTTTTAAAATATAGATATGATATAGGGAAAAGAAAATATATTTTATATATAAAATAATAAAATTTTTATAAATTTTAATATTATGCTATATAATTTTTATTAAAATATAAATATTATATATTATCATAAAATTATTTCAGAAAAAATGTATACCTAATATTACATATTTTATTTATTATTTTAAAAAATACGTATCCCAAAAATTATATACCCTTTTAAAAAGTAAATATAATAAAATATATATATATATTATATAATTATATATATAAAATATTTTATATATATATATATATACTCTATTTTATTTTTAAAATATATATATATATATATTAAAAATATATATTTAAAAGAGAGAGGGGGAGAGAGAGAGAGAAGGGGAGAGGGGAGAGGGGAGGGATAAAAAAAAAGATGATATATCCCAAAATTCCCGTATTTTATACATACCCAAACCCCCAAAACAAAATATATTATATATATATTTTATAAAAATTATATTTATTAAACTATATATAAAATTTTTAATATATTTTTGTTATATATAATATGTATATTAAAATAAAAAATTATATTTATAAATTTTAAAAAATATACACATTACATTAAAATAATATAATATAAAATATATATATATTTTTATAAGGTCGTAATATTATATATTATATTTTAAAATATATTTATTTTATTTTTATATTTTTTTTATATAGGGAAAAACATTTTTCCATAATAAGAATAATATATAATATTATAAAATAAAAATATTATATAATTTTTTTTTTTAAAAAAAAATTAAAATATATATTATATTTTTTTATAATTTTATTTACAGACCAAAAGGTATACAGACCTTATACATATATATTTTTATATCTACATATAAGGAAACCCAATTAATTTTTACATATAAATTTTTTTTTTCCCCAAAACCTTAAAAAAAATAATATATTAAAATTATAATATATAAAATATATATTAAAATTTTATATTATATAAAAATATAATTTATTTATGCATGTAAAATAGATGAGGGAAAAAAAATATGATATATCATACATTTCAATTTTATATTATTAAAAATATATTAAAATATTTTCTAAAAAATTATATAAAATATATACATAAATTTATATATTAAATTTTATATATATTAATATATATTTAAAATATTATATATATATTATATTTTTGCATGTATTAGATAAAAAATATATATGATAAAATACATACATCGTATATAATTTTTACTACATTTTTTACCCATATATACATATATAAAAAAAAAATAATGGGGAAATAATATATTTTATATATTTTTATATATTTTTATATATTTATATATATTTTAAATTATTTAAATTTTAAAATATAAGTATCCCGGGAAAATGCAAATAATAAAAATAAAATATAATTAATATATTAAAATATATATATAATATATATCAAATTTTAAAATATTAAATTTCATACATTATACATATAATATTTTATTTAAATATTGTACCCAATATATTATAAATATAAAAGGGTATATAAATAATAATTAATTTTATTTTATAATAGATATTATATAAAATATATTATATAAAATTTTTAATATTTATACATGTTATAATAACAAAATAAAATTGATATATACTACTACATGTAATATTTATCCCAAATATATATAAATATTTATATTATTTTATATATAATATATATATTAATTATAAAAATATTTTATGATATTTTCTTAAAATATATATAAAATTTAATTTTAAAATATATATTATGTTAAAATTTTTTTATATAGTATAAAATTAACAAAAAATATAAAAGTGTAATATATATATATAATATTTTTTTTTATTTTTATATAATTTTATACTATATTTTTTTTTATTTTAAAATATAATATTTAAAATTTATATAAAAAAATATATAAAATTCATAATAAGATAACTTTTTAATAAAATACCAAAAACATTTTTAAAGGTATATATTATAAAACATAATATAATTATATATACAAAATTTTTTATATATGGATTTTTTAAAAAAAATTTTATATTTTAAATTTTTATATATATATATATATATATAATAATTTTAAATTATATATATAAGTATTAATTATTAAAAATATATATATAATATATATATATAATATATATAATTTGATAATTCTATATTAATATATGGGAAAAAAAAAAAATACAAATAATTATATATATATATATTAAAATAATTCCTTTTTATATATTAAAAAATTAATTTTATATATAAAAAAATATATATATAATATTTTTAAATATATAAAATTTTGTTTTAGTGTGGGGTTTTGGGGTTGTGTGTGTGTGTGGATTGTGGTTTTGTTTTTGTATGTGGGTTTGGTGTGGCCGCCGAGAAAGCCTATGATTTGTCCGTGGGTGGGGGGACTGAACCACTGGTGAAATTGGGTTAAGGTTTTTTTTCAGTAGCGGTCCCAAAACCCGTTAATTATAAAAATGATTGTAAAAAGGGACACCAAATACAAAGCCCCCAAAAACAAAAGTTATTAGATCAATAATAAGAAACCTTTTAGAATTTGGGTACATTTCCATTGCGGGAAAAATTTAGAATTCAGTTTAAAATGTCGATTTCCCAAAAATTATGGGGGTTTGACGGGACAGAGGTTCCCCCCTTTTAGTAAAATAAAACGTCGGTAAACTACTATTTGGGGTGCGGGGTTTACTCTTTTTGGGGGAAATGTTTTGTGGGTTTTGGTGCCCACAGGTATGGCTTTGGGGACTGAAGGTGAAGGGGGGGAGATCAAAAAAGAAGCCCGGGGGCTAAGGGCTGGGGGGTCTTTTTTGGGGCTGCGCTGTCGGGGGAAAGCTGATTCGGGTTTGGAAAAGCGGCTTTTAAATACACGAGCGTGTTTAAATTGCAGGGAATGAGTGGAGCCCGATGTCCATGAGCGCGGACATGGCTGTGGACCTGATATGCTTGGGAAACTATGCTGAACTTCAGGTTGCGGGGTCGTGCGACTACAGGTACTCCCCTCCGGGATCACCAGTATAGAGATGATGTTGGTCATCTATTATTTGGGCTACTGGTGTCTTATCTCTTTGACGAGTGTCTGTTGTGGATGTGAGTGCCACAGGATGGCTGCAGTGCCGAAGGTAAAGTCGGAGATCAACGGGGAAGCCGGCAGGCACCCAGTCGGCTAAGGACTGGGCAGTCCTTGAGTTGCTGCTGTTGTTGTCGTGTTCTACTGGAGGTTTGGAGGATGCTGATCTCGGTTAGTAGTATTGAGATTTGCGAAGTTCTGGCTTCGCCCGGCCTTCACTTATGGCCCGGCCTGTGTCAGCTTTTTTATGGTTGTCTCATTTGGCTCTCGACACTCGGTGCTTACCGTGGCGGTGGGATTGCCAGCAGGCGCTCCTGTAACCTGGGTGTAAGCATATCGCTAATCCTTTACCAGCACGACGCTGTGTTCTGCGGACCTTGTCTCAGGAATTGCGTGTGCACACAATTCTCTAAGTAATGTACGAGTGTGGCGTTCAGCTCGCTGCAATGCATTGCAACACCTCTCTTCACGGTCAATTGTTGTATGATCTGCCATGACGTGGTAACCTGCGCATTCTGTGAAAATGACTTCAGTACCTCAGAGGAGAAGAGGGAGAGAGAGAGAGAGAGAGAGAGAGAGAGAGAGAAGAGAGAGAGAGAGAGAGAGAGAGAGAGAGAGAGAGAGAGAGAGACAGTGGTTCATAGCCGGTGGCGTCTGAATACCAGCTGGCCGAGGGGGAGGATCTCGTTTCCTCTCTGTGAAGCTGCAGGAGGAAGGAGGTTGCTGTCACCGAACACTTCTTCCTAAGTAATTTTCGGCTCTGATGTATAATCTGGAGTCTGTATGTATGACCACGTGTTCTTCCCTCACGGACGCGTGGTTTAGGGCTCCCATGATAGCAAATGCCTCTGCCTGTAGCGAGGAGGCGTTGTCTGTTACCCTCATGGATTTTGTGGCATCCCTTGCTGCAAAGCCGGTGCCTGCAGTGTGGGTCAAGGGATCGACCAATCCATCCATTGATCCGAGTTCAGATTCTATAGCATAAGTACATGAGTGCTGTGCAAGCGTGCAGGGAACGAGGGGAGGCCGATGTCCAATGAGCGTGTATATGGCTGTGGACCTCATGTGACCCAACCTGGGAAACTATGCTGAACTTCAGGGATCACGCTGCTACACCTAGAACTGCCCTCACACTTTAAACATACACAGACTACAAAGTCATGTCCTAGACCTCACCCTGGCCACTGACGCTCTGGTGGAGAGAATTAGATGGTGTGTCGATGAGAAGTGACCATTGTGGCACTATTACTACCCTCATGGATGCTGACCCAGCCCAAATGCCACAACCAAATCCAAGATGGAAAACAGACAAGGCCAACTGGCAAGAATTTCAGGATGCCTTGGCCCACTGTCTTAGAAGCAATGAACCTCCACAGAGTGAAAACGTGAAAGTTCTTGAAGGTAGACTTATCAGTGCCATAAATCAAGCAGCCTCACAGACTATACCTAAAACTCGGCATGGCCCACGAGTTATAAGGACGCTGGTACTTTAATGACGAGATTAAGGAAGTCAACCACAGAGTGAACATGTGTAGAAAACATTTCCAAAGGCAAAGAACCTGACAACCTAGCCTCCAACGAAGCAGTCAGGATGCCAAGGAAAAAGCAGGAGTCAGGCAGGAAAAGTGGCTGGAATGGTGTAGAGTCCTTGAACCACC
>NW_023641478.1:0-41432 GCF_015228065.2 Penaeus monodon
ACGAAGGGGGTAAAAAAAGGAACTCATTATTTCCCACGATGTTCCGGTAGGGGTCACCCTCGGGGGTTTCCATAAATACGGGGAAAGGGATTGCTGAAAAAGGTAAGCCCATCGCAAGTTTTTAAATTTGTGTATCACGTCCTGGATTTCGAACGGGCCAAACTCCATACAGAGGCGGATGGTGGAGTAATTTTCGGCGGGGTAGTCATTTTTGTCCTTTTCCTGTCGCATTCTTTTTCCAACTTCGATGGCCCCGTAAATGGGTATTTTGTAAAAGCGACTTGACGTCGAAGCGCCCAGTTTTTTGGCATTCACCCCATTTTTGCAGTTTGGCCATCTTTATTCGGGGGTGTTTGATAGATGCAACCTCTGATGGAGTTTAAGGCGCTTGAGAGAGGTGCTGCAAGCTTCTTAACTAACCGGTGTGGGGCACCCCCGGGCCCCTTTGGTGAAGGTCTCAGGGGGTTTTCCCTTCTTGCGGGTTTTGGGTTGCCACGGATCGTCGGCGTGGTGGTGCTCCTCAAGCAGATACAAAAGACTTCCCTTCTTGAACTCGAGGATCTTTCTTGCACTATTCAACTCTGGGGACCTTATCCGCGTTTCCTGACCTAGCTTTCTGTAAGTAGAGACGCCCGGGGGATATTCTATTTTTAGGAATAATTTTTTACAATAATTAGAACCACACCCTTATCGGCCGGAGCAATGAGTGGAGTCGTCTTCCCCAAGCTCTGAAGGCCTTTAAAAATACTACGGGAAATGAAGGCTTATCCCTCTGGCGCGGTGAGCCAGGTCACAACCCCACAGGAACCCTTTTTAAATTTGCAGAGAGATCTCCGCGGTATTTGGGGGACTCAATAGTAAAACTATGCCTTTTCCAAAAGGGTACCGGTGTCAAATTTTAAAACCCCTAAAGACATGCTTGCCTTTGATCTCGAAGAGATTTGGGACAGTTTAATATTCAGTCATCACGAAACCACATCAGACCTCGCTACTATACAAGTATCCCTAACAACTCTGTCTCGTCTTCTGTAGTTGCCCTTTTCCAAAGTTCGGGGCAAGTTAGGGGAAAGGGGGCCCCCACGGAAGGGGGGGCTTCTCACGTCCCATTCATCGATGCCTCACTAACCCTTTCCTTCAGTAACACTAGCACTGTCGGGAAATGGGTGAGATTACCTTAAAGATAGGGGGTGCGCTCCGAGGGGAACCCTTTCCTTCAGGAACCCCTAATGGGGGGTTTCTGATGTTTTGGAGTTCCTTTGGGTGATGCTTATATATATATATAATATATATATATAATATATAATATTATTTTATATTATTACATATATATTTATCAAAATAATTATATATTATATATATATATATATATAATTATTATAATAAAATTTTAAAATTTACATAATTTAAAATGTTTATGTATATATATTTTAAAATATTCTTTTAAAATAAAACGGTTTTGGGTGTGTTTTATATATATATTATATATAATTTAATTTATTTTATTTTATATTTTTTTTTTTTTTTTTTTTTTTTTTTTTTTCTTTTTTCGGGGTTCATTTTGAGCCGCCGTGGCACCAGTACTTAATTTAAGTTTCAGGAGCCTGGATTTAAACGTGGAGCCCCATTTTTCCACGGAAAAATTTTTTACTTTTTAGGAATTTATTTTTATTTATGGGGGACCACACACCCCCACCATTATAGGAATATAATTTTAAGGGAAAAAATTACCAACCCTCAAAAATAATTCCTATTAAAAAATATTATATATATTAAAAATATAATTTTAATAATATTAACACAAACACCCACCCACAAAACCCATATAATATATATATTATATATTTTTTTTTAAAATATATATTATATAATAATATATTATTATATTTTTAATTTTAAAAAAAAAAAAAGAAAAAAAAAAAAAGAAAAAAAAAAAAAAAAAAAAAAATATATATATATATATTTAAAAATTTTTTTTGTTTGTTTTGTGTGGGGGGTTGTTTGTTTTTTTGTATTTCATTTGGATAAAAATAAATAATTAATCTTATATATTTTATAGATATACTATTATTATTAATATATACATATAATATATTTTTTTTTTTTTTTGTGTGTGTGTGGTGTGTGGGGTGTGTGTGTGTGTGTGTGGTTGTGTGTTTTTGTTTGGGTGTTTTGTGTTGAATGTGTATAAATTAATATATTAATTAATATATTTTCTATATAATTAAAATTATATATATATATTATAATTTTTTTGTGTGTGTGTTTTTTTTTTTGTATGTATTTGAGTTTTTTTTTTTTTTGGTTTATTTTATTTTATATTTTATATAAAATTTTATATATATACATATATATATATATATATATTTATATAATATATATATATATATATAATATAAAAACAATACACACACACCACACCCCAGAAGGATAAGTGATCATGTTTTATTAATTTGAAATACAGTCTGCTAAAGAAAATCATCGAAGTAAGGAAAAAAAAGGAAAATACAATTACGAGGGAAATTACAGGGCCTTAAGATTTCTTTGAGGGCATAAACGGGGAAACCCTTCGAATGAAGAGAACCTTGAAGCAAATTCTAAAAATTAAAAAGGGGGAGTAGAAAAATCGATCTGTTTAAAACACTGAAGCAAAAAATGGTAAAAAAGCGGTTCAATAAAAATGCAAGAAAATGAGAGAAGAAAAACAGCTCTTTAGAAAAGGTTCGAAGACATAAATTCCAGGCAAAATATTGAAAGGTTAAAAATAGGATAAAAATAGTTTTGTTACCCCGCCCGCCTCGCTCTCTGTACCAAACACAAGGCAGGCTGGGCAGACGCGGCTATCCACAGGGTGTGAACACTGAACAGCTCCAAGAGGCACCAGCACCACAGCGTCCCCAAAACACCACAGGGGAAACGCCCCCTGGAGAGCGGGCACAAAAAAACACAAAAGAAGTTTTTCCTTTTATTGACACAAGTTTTTTACCTTTACACTTTCTAAAAGGCAAAATAAGGGGGGAAACCGGGCAGTCACACGAGATACAGCTTATAACGGGAACACAAAGTTATGGGTCACAAGGGCATACACGGTCTTCACAGGAGCGCACCCAACCCCGTCTCTCTTGGCTTGTTCCTCCGCTCACAACCAGTTTGTCATGTTTGCCCAGGTCCTTTCTGTTAACCATGCCCGGGTCATCCTTTTCATGTTAAACATTTTTTCGCAAGAGACAAAAGACCCGGGGTGGGCACTTCCTCCCCTATAAAGCAGACGCCCCATCTGCTCTACATACCAAAAACATGAAACAAACTAAAAAAATTTTTAAAAAAAAATTAGTCCCGGGGGAAAAAAAAACAAAATTCTTTCAAAACAAAAATAACGTAATTAAACAGTTCTGAAAACAAAAAAACTTTATCCACGCGCTTTTTTTCGCTCTCCTGGGCGCTCTGGGGGAGGTGGGGCGGCGGTAGATTGGCAGTTTGACCCCGAGGGGGTATTCCGCCCAAGACCTGGCTCATGGCACCATTGACGTCGCTGATCCCCCCCCGTCCAAATCTGCCTATCTCGGTCCGTCTGCCACGTGTCATCGCCGTACTGGGGCTAACGTCTCTTTTTTTCACCATGGCCCCAGGGGTAGTTCCTGGCCCCTGGTAACGCCCCAGGTAAGTCCCGAAATGGCCGGCCCCCCCCAAACCCAAAACCTGCCCCCGACAACTCTTCTGGAGCTCCACTTCCTCACAAGTGCCCACTTTGCACCAGTGAAACCCTTTAGGTCCTTATTTGGGGAAGTTAGTACCAACATGTAACTAACCCTCCCGGTCCAAGAAGGTCGCCCAACCCTCGCATCACCAGCTGCAGGTTTTGGGTGGGCCCACGAGGCCCCCTTTCTCCCGCACACCTTGATGTCACACGGATTCTAGACTCTGTCCCGGGGGGAAGGTGCAGTCGCTCAGCCCTAACTACCTCTGCAAGCCCCCTCTGGGAAACAAGGCCTCTTCCCGTGCACCCCCACCGCTTCCGTCCAAAGGGCGACCCCACGCCCTTACTCTGCTCAGGAGTCAAAGGGCCCAGCAAGCAGTGCTCGTCCCGATCGGCCACATACACCCGCAGCCGGCTGCACCGTGCTGCCCACGCCAAAAAAGCCTCCCCTGGCCCTTGAGTGCACACAATGCCCCGTGACACCACACAGCTTGTGGTGGTCTGGAAGTCTATAGTGCCAAAAATATTTAGGCGCAATTAGGGGTTTTTTCCCGCCCAGTGTCACTGTCAGGGGGCATGGCTTCCATTCGAGCCCTCCACCTGCATCGTGCTGGTTCGCGGCAGTTACCCAATCGGGGCCCCGGAACCGATGACGGCGGGTTTTGGCCCCCTTCTTCAGATGTCCCAGATTTGCCCTGTACCTTTCCTTTGCCTTTGGGAAAGCACTCGGATGGGCATACCTGCCACATCCCTTTCAGACTGCTGGAAAGCATCAGAATCCCTCTGGGGGAGGGCATTTCTCCACTCCCTCCAAAACCCCATACGCTGTGCCCTTCCCCCCCGCCCCAAACAAAGTTGGAAAAAGCTGGCTCACCTTTCCTCAATCTACCTTCTCATTTAGCCTTCCGGCCCGGAGGGCACGGGGGGGAGAGCAGTGGCCCTAGGGCCCCTGGTTTCCTTCAGGAAGGCTCGAATCCAAGGCCCCCGCCCAGCGCCCCCTGCAGGTCCTCAGGGTTGCCGCTTGACGTAGATTTTCAGCTGGGGGCCTGCAAACGCAACAAAGAAACACGGGGCCCGGACCACGATTATCTCTTTTCAGCGAAAAGGGACGACCTCCTTACCCGCGTCCAACCTGCGCAGATGGGACAGTGTCTCGCCACGTCACGAGTCCGTTCTTCAAGGGGCCCGATATACCTCGCCGGTGGTGGGCCCGAAACGGCGTTTTTAAAGCCTCCGCCAGCTGGTGTAAGAGGCATGTTGGAGCCAGCAGATGCCCAACACTTCCACCGCGGGGCCCCTTTGTGCTGTTACCAGCTGCAGGGCCTTCTTTCTGGGTCCCGCCCTGGGTAGATGCCGCATTTCAAATTGGGCAATATATTCCCAGACCTTTCCCCTCGTACTCAGCGGCTTACGCTTCACAGAATGTCTGGGGCCGAGGGGTGCAGGGGGGAGAAAGCGTACCGTAAAATAACACACCTGGGGGGAGGAAAGGGGGTGGGGAGGCAAGAGGCGGGTTGACCGGGTCCAGTTGCCGCCACCCATACCCAAGGGAGCGGGCCGTGGGTCCCCCGCCTTTTTCAGGACCACTGGCTCCGACACAATGCTGCGAGGCCCCGGGGGGTTTCCTGTCAGACCCCAGGAGACCCCCATTAACTGACACTTGGCTCTGTTTCCAGAAACCCCGTTGCCTTCTTGCTTGCAAAGTTACTACCTCGTGACGCCGCCTTTTCCCCCTTTACTTCCCCCCTCAGGCCCTGAACCTCGCCCTTTAGAGTCTGGCCACCCCCTCCATCGTTCACTCTTCACGCGTTGAGGGTTATCGGGTACTGGAGTTTCCCTTTCACAGATGCAAGATTGCTCTGAGCACCCAACAAGTTGGCAGAATGTTCCCCTGCCTTCCCTTTCCTGCATCTTGACGAGATGGTGCGCCTGCTCGGTGCCCTCTGTGCCCGCTCTTCGCCCTTTTGTGCCATTTCCTCCTCATACTGGCCAGCATGAAATATCGGCCTCTGGCTCGGCTTACCTCAATCGTGCCTGCCCAGTCATACCTCCTCTCCCCAGGGTGCCGCCTCTTGGAACGACATGATAAATCGCCGCCCTCATGATCAAAATCACAAATCCCCCCCCTGAACCCATTTGTTACGTGACGCCTCGTCTCTCTCTACCCAACACAAGGCAGGCAGGGGAACGACGTGCATCCCCAGGGTGTGAACACTGAACAGCTCCAAGAGGCACGAGCCCACGGGGGGTCCCAGAAAACCAGAGGAAATGCCACCGGAGAGGCAGGGCACGAAATAAACACAAAAGACAGTCTTTCCTTATTACACAAGTTTTTTACCCGTACACTTTTTAGGGACAATCAGGGGGGAAACCCGCAGTCACATGCACGATACAGCTTAAACAGGGTAACACAAGTATAATAAAAGGGACAGGGGTCTTCACAGGGGGCGCACCCAACTCCTTTTCCCCGGCTTGTTCCCCCTCCTCCCTCCAGCCATTGCGTCATTTTGCCCAGGTCCCTTCATTTAACACATGCCCAGGTCTCCTTTTTATGTTAAAACATGTTTCGACAGAGACAAAAGACCCACTGGCTAGCAATACTCAAACCATGAGGGAGGCAAAATTGACTTTGAAAAAGTACAATCAATAAATGTAAAATAAAACAAAGCTCTTTTTTATCTAATAAATAGTAAGACTAAAAAGATCAAATTTCAAAAACATGATTTAAAAAGGGAAGAGGAAATATTTAAATCCTTAAGAGAAATTTCAGTCAAAGTTTTTTCAGGCCCTATTGAAATGGCAAGTAACCGTACAAAAAGTAAACCCGAAATCGAAAAAATCACATTCGAAAAGAATGAAAAAATACCCCGAAAGGGTTTTGACAAGACTCAAGCAGAGAGATATCTAACGGTTTTGAGGGAATGTGCCCAGGATTTTATACTCCGTTATTTTTAATATTCCAATATTCAGTGAGACAAGGAAACTACCAAAAGACTAGACACTTGCAAATGATACATCTTTATACGGGAACGGCGACAAACAAAATGCTCTAGTTAACCAGTTTAGTTAAATAGTGTAGTATGCAGACTGTTAGAAAAGATAAGGGGGAAACAGTGGATTAAAGTACTTAAAAACACGATATGATATCAAATAAACAATTTTGGTTTTAAGGAAGGAAGGTCTTTGCGTAGCAAATCTCTGTATCTGTGATAGATTTTTCTGAAATATTACAAGAAAGGGAGGGCTGGGTGGATTGTGTATACTTTGTTTTTAAGAAGGGCATTTGATACGGTGTCTATAAAAGGACTATTATGAAATTAGAACGCCTAGGTGGAGTGAAAGGCAACCTCCTTGAATGGATGTAAGATTTTCTTTATGAAAGACAGATGAGAACCGTAAATTTGAGGGAAGCACTCTACAAAGGCGACGAGTAACTAGCGGAATACCTCAAGGATCGATCTTGGCGCCGATTATGTTAGCTATTTTCATAAATAATTTAGGGTCAACATAACCCAAGGTAGTTATCTGTATGTTTACTGACGCCGCGAAACTGCAAAAAAGGAAAATAGACGGTATCTCATGCCAATACCTCCAAAGTGACATCGTGAACTTATTAATTTGGAGTTATAAATGGAAAATGGAATTTAACACCAATAAATGCCATGTAGTCAGGTTCGGAGAAATACAAGGTAGGAGACGTAATATTAAACCAAGAAGATAAAGAAAAAAGACCTTGGAATAAAATTGAGCTGGAACCTATGGCCAAATGATCATACAAATGAAAGGGTTCATAAAACACTAGGGCTGATGGCCAGCATGAAGAGGGCAATCATGTAAGTGGACGAAGACACAGTAAAAAAAAAGTCATTACAGTCATCATAAGACCTAGTCTTGAGTATAGTGCAGTGGTATGGAGTCCATACTTAAAAAAAAAGGATATAGATAACTTTGAAAGAGTTTAAAGAGCAGCCACAAGATGGGCATCTACTCTAAGAAATACGAGCTATGAAGAAAGACTACAGAAAATAGGTCTGACTACTTTGGAAGAAAGTAGAAAAAAGAGGTGACATGATAATGATGTTCAACTATATAACAGGAAGGGCGAAGTTAGATAGAGATGATTTTATAATTTGAACACAAGAGAGACGAGAGGACACAGCAAATTGATGTAAGTAAAAAGAGGCGAGAAAGATGTCAAGAAGTTCAAATTCCCAAACAGAAATATTGAAACACGTAACAATCTTTCAAATAACGTTGTTCGTGCCAAAAATGTACATCAATATAAAGTTATATGATAATTTATATATAGCAGACGGGAGCATCTGAGCTTAGCTCTTCTCCCGTATTGAAAGTAGATAAGAAACACACACGGGCACACACGCACACGCGCGCACACGCGCACACGAACATACGCACACACGCGCGCGCGCGCACACACACACACACACACACACAACACACACACACACACACACACACACACACACACACACACACACACACACACACACACACACACACACACACACACACACACACACACACACACACACATACACACACACACACACACACAAATATGAACTGACATCGGGGTTGAAAGAAAGGCTCGATAGAATGGACACCACTGGATAGTGAAGGTAGTGTAGAAAATCAAACTGGATTGTGCTTAAAAAAAAAAAAAAAAATTGACGACCCTGTCGTTGAGATTATGCACGATAAAATATAAAAAAAATTTTATTTATTTCTTTATTTGCATTTTTTAAATTCATAAAATTTTGGGTTTTGTTTTGTAGCGTTCATCCCTTTGTTTTTCTAGTACACACGGCCGGCGCCCGTAGAGGCGGCGCAGCGCATCAGTCTTGTCCACGGGGCAAAGGCTGAGACGGGGTGGGTTCTGCGGCGTCAAATTCGGGTTTGTTTCCCTTTTTACGCGCCCCTCTTATTTGTATTTTCATTTTTTCCTCTGCTTGTTCTGGTAGAGGTAGTTGGAAGGGGAATTACTTAATTGTTTAGAAAAATCTTCATTTAGATAACACTGACCCTTTTGAAGGGCGGTTAGTTTCCGTTGTTTTGTTTGGCTTTTCTTTGTATTATCATTATCTCGTTTTCATGCTTAATTAGGGGTTTTGATTGGTTCTGAAGTTATTCCTGTTCGAGGAAAACCAACTGTACTCAGTATTAATACACTAGTTATAGAAGGTTGTGTACTCCTGCCAAGCAGTGATTGATGCAAGCATTCTTAATTTTTTCCCGGGCATTTTTTTTTTCTTTTTGACGCTGGTTATTCCCTGTTTATTTGGATGCAAGTGATTTGGCTTCTGCTTATTTGGATATTTTGATAAAATGAGGTTGAACGGGCCCTTCTTAAATACCCTTTCAATGAAGGGTATTTATTACCAAGAGAGATGCATCCCCCAAAGAACGTCCCAAACCGGGGTATCATGCAATCCCAATTCCAAACCAAACCATTCCTACCTGTTTTTCTTTTTTAGACAGTGATAAGCCCCCTCTACCCCCCTTTATTAGCACTTTTGCCAACTTACAAAAATCAACATTAAGAACTCTGGCTGTGATCGGTTTGAGTGGTGATGTGCAGCAACTATTTATTGTCATTTTGTGGTGAATATTAGCTGCTGTCCCTGTGTTATTTATTACTTTTTTTTTATGCTCAATAGATGGCAGGTCCATTTCCCTCTTATCTTTGAGTGTTGCTCTCAGTAAAATTAAGAACCGTTAAAGTCTAATTTTGTTAGAATTTATGTGGTGCATAAAAACTCAGAGGTGTATATTTACACTGGCTCGTTACTCATGGCCAAAGAAGAAAGCTTTAAGCCTACCTTTGGCTGTCTCACCTCCTTGACCACAGCCAGAGAACTGTGTAATGCACAACTTGGAGCATGATGTATTGGATGTCCTTTGTTTTCAAAATTGTTTTTCAGTGACATGATTAGACATTACATGTTGTAACGGGGTTTTAACAAACAATTCTAGATTTCCCTTAACTTTCCCTGGTTATTGAATAATATTAAAGAAAAATAGGTGGAACCATAAGTGTTTCACTTTTATTTTAGTTAAAGTTAAAACAGTTTCAGTGTATTGCAATTTTTACTTGAACGACTAACAGTATATGGGAAATCATCTGGGTAATTCTTTTATACTTTGGGTGCACTCACTGGAGACTAAGACCCAACTCCACATCACAGAATTTATTAAACAGTCTAAATTGCCAAGACTGGAAGCCCTTTGGGCCCCTGCCTGAGCTTGGCCATGCCTGTCAGCACTGGGTTAATTGTCTATAGATTATTTCTTTTACCAACAACTTCAACTTTTGCCCCCTACAAGGATAGCATCATCATTGCCATAGCTTAGTGCATCCATACTGTAAAGATTAACTGTCATATGATATTATATATTAATATTAAGGCACTTTTCATCTACATTCCCTGCATGAATATCAACTAAAGCCTTAACAAAAATGGGGTTCTGACACAAAAAAAAAAGGTTTGCCCCGGAAAAAGAACTTAAAAATTCTTTTTACCCACCATTTTAAACTAAATTTAAGGTATTCTGACTTGTGTGTGAAAATCTCATGTCAATGAAGTTTTTGACTTTATTTAACCCCGCACCCACCAAACCACAACACCCTTTATATTGCAAACTAATTCACTGTAGGAGTTCGGTCTCACACATTCTATTTTTGAGTTACTACTTTATTTTTTTTCCATCATATGAATTTCACTTTTGATAATGCCTTTTTTGTACACATTTTTATTTCTGGGATTTGTTTGACAAATTTTAATGCATGTTTGGAAAATTCTTTTTGGGGTTTTAACTAGCTTTTTTTTAATATTAGAAATATGGCTCCCCTTAGGGGTTTCCATTTTTTAAAGAATATTTGTTACAAATTTTACTGTTTTTTGGGGCCCAAATCAAAAGGGGTTTTAAGGGGGCCCCCCCCCTGCCCTTTACAGTGTGCCTTCCCTATCTCGCATGGTATGTATAAATGGCAAAACAAATTAATTGATGATAAAGACGTTTGTTTTTGGGGTCTTCACAGAGGGATTTAAAAAGGTTAATTTAAATTTCTTTGTTATACTTAATTTTTTTTTTTTTATATTATTAGGGGGATGCCCCCCTATGAAATTAAGTTTCAGGTTATGGGAAAACCCTTTCCTGATTTTTAACCCTTTTTCCCATGGGATATTTAGTGGCCTGGGGCCCTTCTGCCAGGGGTTTTTATAGTCGCCCAAATCATGTTGACCCTCTTTCCAAATCCCATCCATGCCGTTTTTTTAATCACAAAGATTGTTGTATTTTCAGTTTTTCATTATTTTTTACAGTCTCAAATTCCAAACTTCCGATAAAACGAGACTGAGGGTTTTTTTTGTTTTTTAGACTCCAAATTTTCATTATTGGGCTTAGTCCGAATAAAATGGCAGGTCGGCATCATGGATTGAATCTCGTTTTTGTTTTTTTTTTTTTTTTGCATGGAAAAATTTAAAATGTTAAAACCTACTTAATCACCTTTTAGTGGGAAAAAAAAAAAATAAAACTTTTGCCGGGATTTGTAACAAAAAAAACTCATGGCATGTCCTTACAAAATCTATGGCATGTGCGTATGGTCCCCGGGGGAGTGGGCCCGCCATACCATGGGGTTGCGTACATGCCCCACCCGTCGGCAATGGGTTAAAAAATAATTTCATGCTCAAATACAATGTGTATTTGAAAAAATAGTGTAGGTTATGGGAAATCTTTACAGTGCAGACACTTTCACCAGAGACCAAATCCCAACTTGGTCTCTATTTAACACTCCTAAATTGCTGTGACTGTGTATCCTTGGCCATGGCCCGGGGTTAGGGTTGGTGGGGGGCTTTGCCTCCCCAGGGTTACTGATATCTTCCTGGGTTAGCAAGCCAGTGATTTATGTGTGAGATATTGCCCTCTTAGCCAACTAGAGAGCCTAACACATCCTGTTCTCTCTCAGGCAATGCCTAAGGGCATGTGACTTGTGGGCATGAGGGTCCTTATAAAGAACAGGACAGAAAACATGCATCATAGTAACATGATGTAAATGATCCATCCTCCATAGCTGTGCCCAAGTCAAAACATGATGGGAAAACCCATCATCCAGAACTACCACTAGTTTTAATCATGATGTGAAGTATGTATTAGGTTAAGGATCATGTATTATCTGGATGAAGGTAATGAAAATAAGTATGTATATATATATTTTCTTTTTCTCTATATACAGGCACAAGGAATATGGCAGAAAATGTGAAGTCATGGTTATATGCCTTCTGTGGGAAAAAGAAGGTAACACCCAACTATGAAGTCAGAAATTCAGGTTAGTGCAAGTAACTTATTTCAGAATATTCTGGAAGTGGTCTTCTTGTGTGGTAAAATTTATTTATTTTATTTTTTTTTGTCTGCAGTAAGGCTTCTGTTCATAAACATTGGGTTACATAGTGGCAGTTGATGAGGTCAGAATGAAAAAGAATAATTTGATTGTTTTTTTTTCTAGTAATCTTTACCAACCAACTTACTCGGAAATACTTAAGTACTGTAATAATGGAATTTCCTTTGGCTTTTTCCCTTATTCATACTTTAGTATAGCATATTCTTAATATGTTGATGGTTAGGGGAAAAGATTTTGGTCAAAATTCTAAAACTGAAACTGGAAGAGCTGTTTGGAAGAAACCATTTTACTCCTATCCCCTATTCCGCCCTCAAAAATGCTTTTGTTTAGAATTATTCTTATATTATTTAAACATTGGAAATATCAAAAAGTATCTGGTAAACAACCCAAGAACAAGTGTGAGGCTGAATACAAAGTTGAATGTGTTAAAAGGACCTGTGGAGCAGCCACTTGGAAGTAGGATGGGGGAATACATTCCTGTGCTTTCAGAAGACTTTTTTATCATCTTTTGTTTGTGTTTTGTAGGCACCTTCTCAGTAATAGTATTCTTCATAGGGAGAGAGGCAATTGGATAATGAAGGATACAAGTAGAAGACTAACTTTTATTAAATAAATAAATATACTTGTATGTAATGAGAGTGCTGAGAATCTAAAAATTATTGATTTTTAGGGCCAAAGCATCGTCAGAGATTTCTGTGTGAGGTGCGAGTCGGCAACTACAATTATGTTGGTGTTGGGAACTCAACCAACAAGAAAGATGCACAAGCCATGCAGCAAAGGACTTTGTCCAGTTCCTCATCCGGCAAGGAGAAGTGAATGAGAGTGAAGTTCCTGATTTACATGTAAGAATTCCTCATTGTTAGTACAATTCCCTCTGAAAAGAAAGGTTTTGTTTAATTTTTTTTATATTTTGAAATAAGGTAGGATACTTCGATATGAAATTGTCAATTTTCACTCTGCCAGGCACAGAAAATGGGGGGAGATGGCGTGGGGGATATTGGGGGAGGGTGGATTCCCTTTTCTAGGGCCTATGGACCTTTTTCAGGCCTTCGGGATAAAGGGGCAATGTGTACCCCCCAATTCAGCAGGGGGCCGCCCAAGACCTACATGGAGCGAGTGGAAGAAAAGGAAGAAAGTAGAAGTTGAACATGGGTGCCTTTTCTTCAAAAGCTTTTTTAAATTTTTCGGATATATTGATTAGTCTTTTGTTAAAAAATATTGCTAGTCCCATTTTTTATTTTTTTTTAGGCTGAAGATTTTTGACCTTACGGAAAACTTTCATGGAACGGACAATTGAGATGCCAAATCAGGGCTACACATTTTTTCTTAAAGATAAAAAAATTTAATGCTGATATAATACGGGCCCGTGGGACCGGATCATAACGGTTTTTTAGAATTTAATTTTTTGTTTTTTGATGGGTCTTATTTTATCCATATATATCGAAGAAACCCCCTGTTTCTCTTTTTACAGGGCCCCTTATTTTATGGGGAATTTTATGGTTTATAGAAAATAGCATAGAACCATAAATTTTTAAAATTTGGAAATTTTATATTGATTTTTGGTATTTGAATTCTGCATGTATTTGTAATTTGTAAAAAATTAGTGTTTTATAGTATTAATTTTCATATTCAATAAAAGGTAATTTGAATTAAAAAGAGGTTTTAAAATTTTATCAGTTATATCACCATTAAAATGGCATTGTAAAGCACCCTTTGGGGCCTAAAACAGGATATGTAAAACCCTCACTGTAAGTTAAACTAAACTATATAACACTTGTGTTACATGTTTTTGATTGATTGATGCTTGCCATTTTTCTGTTTTATTAATTTTAAAATACTAGAATTTTGGAAGTGCCCCCAAAATTCAAATGGGACAGGGGCCATGACTATAAGAAGTTTTGATAGAATAGGTGTTTGGGTGAGAATATTGTTGATTCATTGGATCCCGTAACATGACATGGAATATGGAATGTGTGATGGACATGCCAGGTAGACTGAAAAATAATGAACATGGAAGTGTAGGTTTCTCAGTTTTTTGTGTAGTTATTTTGTTTGTTCACTCTGCAGTGACCATATAATGAAATTTTAAATTAGGTTAACAATGAGTTAGATAGTAAGATCTACTAAAAAATGCAATGCATTCCAAAAGCTATATCTTTAATAGTAATGTAGTTTAGTAAAGTGGATAATGTAGGTTAGTACCTTCTTGTGTGATAAAAATGGAGCTTAAAGTGCAGATGAACCATATTGATACAGTATAAACATTGGAATAGGATTCCCAGTAAATGGCACCATTTACATTGATAACTTAGTATTTTGGGTTAAATTAGTTGTACAAATTGAGATAGTAAACTAATAGAGCAACAGTTTAGCATATTTCAGTGCATATAAATAGGATAAAGTATTGCTTAAAAAGAAATTAGGGTAAAAGTTTACAACAGGACCACACTCATTAGAGCTAAAGTCCCTAACTCCAGCCTATGGGAATCCTGTGGTGAACCAGGAGGTTTTAGGTGGGGAGATATGGGCAAATTCAGTTGAAACTCATTCTAAGAAAGTAAAAGAAAGTAGAAATTAGAAAAACTAAAGCCAAGATTTGGTCAGGGAATATTCTATCCAGCATTACACAAACATATGAATGAACCCCTCTTTAACACAGAAACAAAGACCATCATATGAAGCAAAACTGTCTTAACCAAGGAGCTTTGCCATTTCTCCCAAGCCTGTATAGTCCTTTTGTATACTTTAACCAGAATTATATTGTATTACAGCTGTGCTTAGCTTATATTTTTTGTGATGCCAAGAATGTTTTTTCACAGTATAGATGTAAGACCTAATCATATACCAAAGAAATATCAAGATATAATATAGATATAATATAGATATAATGTAATATAGATATAATGTAATATAGATATAATATAGATATAGATGTAATATAGACATAGATGTAATATAGATATAGATGTAATATAGATATAGATGTAATATAGATATAGATGTAATATAGATATAGATGTAATATAGTTAGATATAATTTTTTTTTATGAATTATTATTTTAGTCCTAGTAAGATGAGGAAAGATTTTTAGGTATTATTAACAAATGTTTTATATTCATTTTTTCCTTTTGTCTGCAAAAATATACTTACAAGGCTGTTAACTTTTCCCTGACAGTCTTGGGGGAATAATAGATACAGGTTGTGAAGAAAAAAAACTTAGGTATTCTTGTAGAGACATATTGATAGGGTATCAGTATGTCCAGACTTGGATACCTTGTAGTGGCTTTATGTAGCAAATCTGGCTCATATTTACTGCAAGGATTGAGCCCCAGTTGGTTTTCTGAGATCTTTGGTACTGCCTTTTCAACCTGACTTGATGTTTACAGGTTCTAAAGGCAGTGGTATTTTTTATTTTCTTCTCTCTCATCACTGTATGAGAGAAAAAGAAAAGGGTTTGAATATAATACACAACTGTGCTTGTGAGGGACACTGCTCGTGGTGATCAGACATTTGTAAGGGAATAGAAGTTGAGCTCAGTTATGTGCTATCTGGGCTCGACTTGTTCCTTGTTGCCTTACCAGCCTATGTAAAAACTTGTGGCAGATAGAATAGTGTGATATGTAGGTTTTTTGGAGTATGTATCTTTTTATTGTATTTATTTTTGAAAACAAGTCATAAAGATATCTTGTTTTGCAAAAAATATATTTATGAAGTGCTTTAATATTCTTGGATATTGTTTGCAGTCAAGCTTAAACAAAAAGACCGTGCACTCTTGTTTAGCTTTGTAAATGTTTGGGGCTTAATTTTGAGGCTGGATAAATTATATATCACGAGCAGTGTTCCCCACAGGCAGCAGATGATGGTTCTCTACACCTGAAAGAACCGACTTTCTCGTTTGCTTTTTGAAAGGTAAGTACTTACAGAGGTTGTAACTTTGTGTTCTTCCCCTTGCTCTGTTTTTCTTTTTTAGTTACATGAATATTGTAACTTTCTCATTGCACAACTATAGAATCCTGCAGCATTCAGTCCTTTTTATTAGTTAATTGAAGAAACCATTATTAACTTCTCTCTCTGGGTAAGAGATGTAAGGAAGGCCTGGAACACAATAAAATAATTTCTTTGTATAAAAATACTTTACATAGTTTTGTGATTCAAATACTATTCAAAAGTGTTGTTAGACTTCAAATATTCTTTTGATATATAACAGGAAACATACAAGTGAGTACAATGAAAGAGTTAGAAGATCAATTTATGCTTCAGATTTAATTTCTGTAATAACTTGTAACCTTCATCCTTGAAAATTGAGTCAGATGATTTTGATATTTTTATCAAGCTTATAATAATTTTTCTTTAGCTTAATAATTTAGTAAATAAAAAATACAGGTTAGCTTTGAAAATGGATTGACATATAGAGGCTTAATGTCAGCCTTAATTACTCACAAAAATGGAGTTAAAGCCATTAGGACTAATCTTGGAGATCATATATGAATAAGAGTAAAATGTTTGCATAGCTGTGCTAAAGATTTAAGAATTTGTGGGCTGTAAAATGGAAATGAGAAAAACTCCATTCTTTGTGTTAAGTTGCCCTTTTGTTAAGTAACTAGCATAAAAGCATGCTTTTTGATGTGTGGAATTAGAGATTGTCCATGTGTGTATCATTTTTTAATTTTACTCTCTGGCTTTCCTGACAGGAGCTTCGTAGCTCAAATGTCATTTTACGTCAAGCAACTTGGGAGAGGTATGTAATGTATGTTTTTGTTCATTTTGGTGTGGCTCGGTGGGTTTGCACAGATTTGCATATTTTAGTTGATTTATACATATACATACATGCATATATACACATGCCTTTTTATATACATGTATACTTTCATACAGGTAGTATTCATTAAGAAATTCTTATGGCAAATTTGTTCATCTGGTATAGTACTGAAATTAATGCACATCTCCATCAGATTACTGGTAGTCTAGTGGAACAAACTTTTCCTTTTCATCATCTGTATTGCTGCATTTAGTTTCTTTTTTACAACTTCTGCCATTTTGTTATCTGCCATTTTCTTTTCCATTTTAGTAAGTGATAGGACACAGCAGGTTGCTTATATGGTATTGTATACTAGGGAAAATAATTAGTAAAAGAAGAAGAAAAAAAAAGGAAAAAAAAAAGCAAACAGTGAATTTCAATTTTTTGAGGTTCAATGCTGGGAATTACTCACTAGTCATTTATGATAGAAATTAAATAGATGTGGCTTAACACTCTCATACACTTAGGAAGATTATAGATATCTATTTCAACAGTTACAACCTGTTAATTCCCAGGATAGGCCCAAGTGTACAGTAAATTTCTTTTGTTGTTAATTCACCCCAAATCTGAATTTATTTGCTTAAACTGTGGACATCGCTGATATCACTGACATCACAAGTAATTAATTGCTTAGTATTAAAAAGATATGGACTGTATATATAACTATGAAAACTGCCCAATAGATGTGAACAGAAATTCATAAAGTCACATCTTTGCTCAGAATGCTGAGAAAAATGTTTGCTGCCAGAAGTGGAAGGTCCAGATTTTCTGTGCCATAAGAAAATGTATGACTTGAAATAGTTGAGAAAATAGAAAAGAAGAAACTGGCTGCTGAGGTAATGCTGTGTCACTAAGCTTCTTGGCCAGTTTGCCTGTGGAGTTGCGATTTAGTTTATTAGTTATTTTAGACACCTTACCTTGACATGATAATTTAATTGCTATGTAGTTGATTTATTTATTTATTTTTATTATTATTATTATTTTTTTTTTTTAAATAAAAGGGCATTAACAAGTTTTTAAAGAATTGAAAAGCCATAGATCCCTGCTTTCTTGATGATGACCTCAGATATTACAGCCATTATTACACAAACTGTTATGTATGTATACAGAGGAACCAAGAGGTAGCACTGCTGTGAATTTAGTATATGGATACAAAGAAGTGAAAGTAATTGTTCTTGTATAATAATACCATAGGGAAGAATATGTATACTAGCATGAGGATTTCTAATATTATATTTAATTTAGACGGCTTTGACAAAGGGAAGTGTTGTAAGACGCATGAATTTTTGCATGGGAATTAAGCCTGAAAAGGGGGCAAGGGACCATAGTAATTACTTTTATCATTAAGCACTTCTTTCCTCTTTCTCTGTTTTATGCATGTGAATTGTGATCCTAAATTATAAAATGATATATTTATATACTTCATTTCTACAGTATTTTCACCTTTCATGCCAGCTAATATAACAACCTCCCTCAGAGCTATATGGTCGTGAAACTGGGTCTAATAAGCAGGCAGCAAGCAAAAGCTGTGCCCTGTCACTTGTCAGGCAGTTGTTCCACTTGAATGTGATTGAAGCTTTCTCTGGAACTCTTAAGAAGAAAGAGAGTGAGAAGCTTCCGCCTTATGAGGTTCAGATGTCTCCGGAACTTGTCACTCAGATGGATGCTGTGCTGAAATCTACTGAAGTGTTTCCAGTACAGCCAGTAAGTTGCTTTCAGTACATATCTTCATGTACAAAAACTGTTAGGAATGTGGAAATACAGTGTAGCATATGGTAATTCTATATCCTTGCTGCTTACTACATACACAATATTACATAAGAAAAAAAAAGGGAGGGGGATACATACTTGGGCAATGAACACAATGACATATGTTCATGATTATTTGTAGAAAAGGAAATTAAATGTTTTCAAAAACTTGTTTGGGTCACTTCAGAATTTTATTTCAAAAGAGGTGTAGGTGTTGTGTGGCTTTAATTTTATTTCCATTTCATTCCAGAACCTCAGTGATCCTTCTCATCCACAGTCGTTGATGCCAGATGTTAAGCCTTCAGAATTTCAGGCCAGTGAGGCTCCTCCAGTGACAAGTGGTGTTGTGTCATGGTCTCCTCCAAAGCCCAATTGGAATACCTGGACTGGTTGCAACATTGATGAAGGTCCACTGGCTACAGTATGTCTATTTGTTTATGTATTTATTGTTTTACTTTTTTGAGGAGAGTGTTTTTTTTTTGGGGGGGGGACATGTATTAGTATTTTGTTATTCATGTATATATTTACGCTTATTTGCATATATAATATACTTTATAAGAGAGAGTATTCAATAG
Source organism: Penaeus monodon (assembly GCF_015228065.2). NCBI lineage: Eukaryota > Metazoa > Arthropoda > Malacostraca > Decapoda > Penaeidae > Penaeus > Penaeus monodon. The sequence continues at coordinate 19,236 of NW_023641478.1, forward strand.
ACTGCCTGGCTCTCGTTAGGAAGTTGTAGTATATTTGATAATCCAAGTGTGTACTTACTATTTGTAATCATTATTTATGGGAAAAAATTTTACCAAAAAAAAAAGAAGAAAAAAAAAAGTTAAGTTGCTCTGCAATGACCATAAACTTGAAGCCTATTATTCCGAGATTGTGGAAACTAGTTTAAACCCTTAAACTGTTGCAGATGAATTTGGATCAAATTAGTGCAGACCTCCAGAGATCCCATCAGGAGCGCCTGCAGACTGATCGGGACCTTCAGAATATGACCCAGCAACGTGCTCAACTCCCTGTGAATGCCAAGAAGCAAGAGATCATGGAAGCTATATATGATAATCCTATTGTCATCATTAGAGGAAACACTGGTTGTGGAAAGACTACTCAGGTATAGTGTGAGAAGAGGGAAGTGGAACTTACATGAGGAAAGGGAGATTTTTTTCCTATTTTAATGATTTTGTGAATATTTAGACTGCAGTTTGAATTTCATGTGGAACGATTTGGAATTTATCCTGTTGACACAAGGGGGTTATATGTACATACCCTGTCAAGGAGTCTATTACTAGGTCTACCTCACTTATCTGCATACCCTATTGCTTATATTTTCAGAAGAAAAGTTTGTTTTTATGATTGTTATTATTAATACTATAATCAGTGTCAATGATGATAACATTATTAGAAATTAAAACTTTTCCCAAAAATTCTAAGAATAAACAGTTGAGGTCAGGTAGGCTTAATAATTGCCTTCTTGGTGACCAAGTGCTTTTAAAGCCATCTGTGTCTAAATAAAATGGACAGAGCAAGACTACAGACAAAGTGTATCCCACATATACTGTAAACTACCATTATTTTTTGCAGGTTTGCCAGTTCATTCTTGATGACTACATTCAGTCTGGCTCAGGAGCTTACTGCAATATTGTGGTGACACAACCACGGCGTATATCTGCAGTTTCGGTTGCTGACCGCATTGCAACTGAACGTGGTGAAGAGCTAGGCCAAAGCATTGGATACTCTGTTCGTTTTGAGTCCGTGCTACCCAGGCCTTATGGAGGGGTGTTGTTCTGCACAGTAGGAGTGTTATTGAGGAAACTGGAAGGAGGACTTAGGGGTGTGTCCCATGTCATTGTGGATGAAATTCATGAGCGAGACATCAATACCGACTTTATTTTGATTGTACTTCGTGACATGGTAAGGCTGCAGACTTTGTGCATGCTTTTTAGGTATTTCTATGATTTTTAAAGAGCAGTCAGTCCTTTTTTTTTTTTTTTTTTTTTCCCATTATACATATTTTTTTCTTCTGTTACATATTTGAAAGAAATTATATTGAATTTGAATGGTCAAGATCTTTCCAAAACATTACAAGATCTTGAATATCAGATGATAAAGTAAATGGCTGTACACTTGGTAATCTTGTACTGTTCTTGTTTTCTAGGTGCGGGCTTTTCCAGATGTCCGCATCATCCTCATGTCTGCCACCATAGACATTAGCCTTTTCACAAATTATTTTGTGAATCCAGTAGTAATTGAGGTTCCTGGTCGAGCCTTCCCTGTTCAGGAGTACTTTTTAGAGGACTGCATTGAGATGACTAGGTTTATGCCAATACCAGATTCAAGGAAAAAAAATAAAAAGGTGGGTTTCTATTAAGATTTTTATTACATTCTCTACACTTCAATTATCTTCTTTTAGAGTGTATTCCTTTTTCATAATAAGCAGATTTGACTTTATATAATTTTATCAGTTAGCTATTATGAGTATTTTTTCAGAATTCCTATTTATCCTCTTAAATTTTTTTGCACTTACTAATTTATTTTTCTCTTATTGATTTAATTTGTGCTAGACGTTACCCCTTGGATCTGGCCTTCAGCCATATTCTTACGACAGCAAGTTCACCAACAGCTGCCTATGTTTTTCATGGCATGTTCACGTCACCTACCCTTCAAGCTAAATTTTTCCATGACATCAGGGTCACATCATCTGGATTGTATGGGTATTAACCCATTGCCGACGGGTGGCATGTACGCACATGCCATGGCATGGCGGGATCATCTGCCGGGGGCACGTACGCACATGCCATAGAGTATGCATGGACATGCCATGAGTTTTTTTTTTGTTACAATCCCGGCAAAAGATTATTTTTTTGCCACTGAAAGTGTGATTAAGTTGGTTTTAACACTTTCCCATTTTTACTATGCAACAAAAAAAAAAAATGCAACAAAACGACAATTTCAACTCCATGATGCCACACACTGCTTATTTTATTCGGACTATAGACCGAGTAATGATCAACTATGGAGTCTATATTACAACAAAAATACCCTTCAGTCTCGATTTATCAGGAAGTTTGGCAAGTAGAGACTGTAAAAAATAATGAAAATTGAAAATACAATATATCTTCGTAGTATTACGAAGAAACGGCATGGGATGCTGGTATTTGGCATGAGTGGTCGCGCATGCTAGGGCGACGATATAAGCCCCCGGCAGGGAGGCCCCGGCCTCTATGAATGCTACCATTCAATTATGGGTTAATGGAAGATATAAATTATGATGGAAGGTCTTTCTTGTATAATGATTATCTTCATAAAGCTGTTTCTGTAAGGCTGTTTTTAGAAGATTGCTACTTTGGTTTGAATTCATTTGCTCACGTATTCAATGTTTGTCGCAAAAAAAGAGAGAGAAAAAAAAAAGGAAAAGAAATACCAAGTAAATTCACCTCTTACCACAGGATAAGGATGAGGAACTACCTGGAGATGAGCCAGAAGAAAACCTGAACATTGTGACGTCGGATAACTACTCTCCTGCCACTAAGGAAGCCATGGCCATGCTTAATGAGAAGACCTGAGCTTCGAGCTGATTGAGCCTTGCTCAAGTACATCAAGAGAACTGCCTGGGGCAGTGCTGATTTCCTCCGGGTGGAACCTCATCTTTGCCTTATGAGGCATCTTACCAACATCCACAATTTAGTAAGTTACAACTTAGTTTTTTTTTTTTTTCTGTACAAAAAAAAAAAAAAAAAAAAAAAAAAAAAAAATATTATATATATAAATATATATTTATACACATATATATATTTATATATATATATATATATATACACATACATATATACATATATATACATATATACATATATATACATATATATACATATACATACATATACATATACATATACATATACATATACATATATATTATTTTTTTTTTTTACAAGTAGGAGCTGAAGTGATTGTGAAATGGAAACTGATAAAATTGATATAATTTACCTTATAGGAAATGAGAGGAAATCAGCACATGGTTGTTATAGATAATATACTGTTAGGTATAAATGGAACCTCTCCTTTTCAGGTGGGAGAGACTACCTTGTGTTACCTTTACATTCTCAACTGCCCCGAGAAGACCAAAGGCGGGTATTTGAACCTGTGCCTGATGGTATCACTAAAGTATGTTTGTAGTTATATTTTTATGCTATGCTAAAAATAGACAAGTAGTTGCTACTTCTGTTTTGTATTTGTATTATTATATGTGAAGTTGTAGTAAAGTTTTATTTCTCTCTTCTTCGATCATACTTTTAGAATTCATTTCAAATTTTCTGTATTTCAGATTATTCTTGCCACAAACATTGCTGAATCATCAATCACCATCAATGATGTTGTGTTTGTGATAGATTCCTGCAAAGCTAAGATGAAGCTTTTCACATCTCATAACAATATGACCAATTATGCTACAGTTTGGGCATCACGCACCAACCTGGAGCAAAGAAAGGGTCGAGCTGGGCGAGTTCGAGCAGGAATATGCTTCCATCTATGCAGTAGAGTGAGTTTGACTGATTGAATAAGGATTTTAACTGGTAATAGAATATTTGGTTATTATAATGTCACAGTAACAATTGTACCATCAGTATACTTTCAAACATGATATATGTTCTGCACAGGAAAGATTCAAGAAGCTAGATGAACACATGACGCCTGAGATGTTCCGTACTCCTCTCCATGAAGTTGCTCTCTCCATCAAACTTCTCCGTCTTGGTTCCATTGGAGAATTTCTTTCCAAGGCTATTCAGGCTCCACCAATTGATGCTGTCATTGAAGCTGAAGTAACACTTAGAGGTTTGTATCCTGTCATGTCTCTTTTCAGTGTCTGTTTTAAAAAGATCATGCAATGGGTTATAATTCAAGCCATCTCTTAACCCACTCTGAATGACTGTCAGCCAGAGTCCAGACCTAAACTCAGTTGTCACCAGTGGAAGGAGGACCGTAAGTGGTTTAGATTACATTTTTCAAGCTGCACCTGATTGAGAGAGAGTTGTTGTATTCTAGTGTTATTATCGCTTTTCTTATTTATCAATATATAATGTTATGGGCATAATGAACAATAATTCTGATCGTACATTTTTAACTATTGTGGCAGGAAAAAATAACAAAGACTGAGTGGCTTCTTAATTTGTGGAGCTATCTGTGCTTAAGAAAATTAACTAAGAACTACTGTAGACTGTACATGAAACTGTGGTTGATGGTTTAATGTAAGTGACACGATTAACTCAGTGCCGCCAGGCATGGCATGTACATTCGTTCGATGCCCACTGTGAGTTTACTTTGTCTTTACACATGGATGACTACACTTGTATTAAGTCACCAATGAGCCAAGTACGAGTACTGCCTGTCTCGCCCGTTTACCCTTTTCCTTGATTTATGAAAATATTTTACATTATCTTATTTTGCTTCTACGAATGTTTATATATTATAGGAATTATGTTTATATTAAAAATAACACCATAGATATTCATAGCATTAGTAAAAGAGATGTTTTTCCAGCCAATTTAAGGAAAAGTGAAATCAGGTAAGGTCACAAGGTCTACTAATTATCTCCTTTGTGGCTAAGCACTAGCAGAGCCATCTATGTGCAGAGACATAAAAAAAAAAAAAAAATAGCACAGCATTTCCCTGGGAGCATTCATTTAATTGGGCTCGTTCTAAAATGATAGTTAAAAACCAGTATTTAGTTGACTGACCTCCATGATAATATTTTTCTGGTCTTCTTTTAGAAATGAAGTGCATGGACGTGAATGACGAGTTGACTCCATTGGGTCGAATCTTGGCTCGCCTGCCAATAGAACCTCATCTTGGCAAGATGGTGATTTTAGGCTGTATATTCTTTTGTGGGGATGCCATGTGCACTATTGCAGCACACAATTCCACTTCCCCTGAAATCTTCATCATTCGTAAGTACATCTTTGGGTAGCGTGTCTTTCATGGCTATTGCTGTTATTTTATTTTCTTTAGATTTAGTTCGGTGTTTTTAGTGTTAGTAGAGCATAAGGGAAATGAAGACGGAACACTAAATGTTATGAAATCCTACAAAAGACATGTAAGAAAAGAAAGCAACCATTATTAAATTAGAATATAAAAAGTACAAGCCAGGATAATTGAATAATACTAAAAATGTGTAATATGTGATTCTTACAGCACCAGAACATAAGAGGTTGAGTCCATTCCAAAGAGCCTTTGCTGGTAATAGGTACAGTGATCACATAGCAGCTCTGAGTGCTTTCACTTCCTGGGAGGAGGCCAGGATTGGAGGGGAGGCTGCTGAAATCAGCTTCTGTGACTACAAAGGACTCTCTATGCCAACTCTCCGGGTTACTTGGGAAGCCAAGGTTTGTGACTACAAGTTTATTTCAGACTGCTTGGAATAATTGCAAAGTTGAGTCAAGAGAATGCCAGACCAAAACAGTTGGTTATTATAAGTAAATATTATTTCAGAACCAGCTGAAGGAGCTCCTTGTAAGTGCAGGATTCCCAGAAGAGTGTTTACTGCCACAGTCCTACAACTTCTATGGCCCTGACCCAAAATTGGACTTGGTGGTTGCACTTCTCACCCTTGGTCACTATCCAAATGTTTGTGCACATAAAGAGAAGCGGAAGGTATATATTCTTTAAATGTATCACTGTTGTATTGTTTTGTATTGATATATATATAAATCTTATTACAAAAAGAAAAATTTGGGGCGTATGGTATATAAATATTTTTAACGAATGTTTCCCTGCAGGTGCTAACCACAGAATCCAAAGCAGCACTGATTCACAAGTCTTCTGTCAACTGCAACAACAGAGAAACGTCCTTCCCATCTCCTTTCTTTGTGTTTGGTGAGAAGGTAAGGTTTGGGCAGTATTTCATTTTTTATTTAAAAATAAGTTGACAGTTGAGGAATGTGGAGACTACATTTACAGCCTAACAAAAATAATTGTCAACTCAAGTATTCAATTTATTCTCTCACAAACTAGATAAGAACCCGTGCTGTTTCCTGCAAGCAGATGACAATGGTAACACCAATTCATCTGATCCTGTTTGGAGTACGGAGAGTTGAAGCAGTTGAAGGTGTTGTAAGTGTTTCCTTATATCTTTTGACATTTGGTAACAGAAATATTATTGTTAGGTGTTGTTCTTGATAGATTATGAAACTGAATAGCATGAATGGAGGTTGTTTAGAATGTAGCTGGGCAAGAAATTTATATCAGTAATATAAAGTATTTAATATAAATTTGTACTGTTCAGGTTCGGCTGGACGGATGGATTAACTTGAACATGGAGCCTGATGTTGCTGCAAGAATTTGTGCTTTGAGGCCAAGTGTGGAGCATCTCATTATTAATGGGGTGGCAAATCCAGAGGGCATCACTGAACCCACACATCAAGATGAGCAGGTAAAGTTAAGGAAGTTTCCATATTACAATACGTAGTGGTATTATTAGAATGGTGTTCCTTGTGGAGCATTTTCAGGGGAAGGTAGGTGTGAGATCATTCTAATTTTGAGTAAAAGCATTATACAAACATCAAAATAATTCAGCTTTATGATCCATTGTTGGTAGCATAATTATACTACCTCCAATTGCATTATTGTAAAGGTAGGAACACCTTAGATGGCAACATGCTTAGCTAATAGCACATAATAGCTGATATGTATTATTATGCCTGGGTCAGATCTAATATGTATATCTAAACTGTTTATATTTATTATATGATCATAATTTTATATATTTACCTTTTGATAGTGAAATTAGTATTTTCATGAGCTCATTGAATGAGTGAATAGTTGACTTTCAGTATGTGTATTCACTTGCCATTATTATTATTATGCAAGGTCTTATTGATTAACCAAAACTTAAACTTAAAAAAAAAAATGGAAGGTGATGCTACCGCAAAATGTATAAATGAAAGAAATCGGGCATTTATGTATTTGGCCAATTGGTACGTCGGGTAAGCTTGTTGGCATCTAGGCGTCTTTACATGTATTCAGATGGTTGATGGACTATAATTAGTGCAGTTGCTTTTGAGTATATAATTTTCTTATTTTCATAGAAAGCACTTTTTCCCTAATAAGGATACTCTTACTTTAAGGAAGGAGTGTGCTTATGAGAGTTGACTTTATTTATTTGCATACCCTTTATAATATCTCATGGATAATGATAATTGTTTTCTACTTGGCAGATAATGAATTGTGTGAAACAGTTGTGTAGGTTAAATGCTGGTCGTCATAATATGGAACAGATTGGCATGGGAGGCTTTAATACCCCTAGACCTCCACGACAGTTTCCTGGCAGCGGAGGTGCATTCAATACCCCAAGACCTCCAAGACAATTTGGTGGCAGTGGTGGTGGACCTCCTCCATTCAAAAGGATGAGACCTGATGATATGCCTGATGGTGACAATAATGGTAATAGTAACCTTTGTTTTGATGTTATCTTAATACTAAAAGCTTTAAGATTTTCATAGTTTTAGATACAGAGATGCACATTGGATGTAGTTACCTTTTGATTTCTGTGAGTGTAATTACATATTTATTTAACCCATTGGATCAAATCAAATTGCCAAAAATCTGGGCATTAACCTTGTTTGAGTAGCCTTTCTGCTGGGCGGCTGCTTGTAGGTCTGGTGCACATGAACACATATGCGCAATAGCAAGACTCTGCAAGCATAAGTGTTATTAGCTTTTTGGCCATTTTCTAATGTCCATATTTGCCATTTGATTTGCATCATCCAGATCTTCTACTATTACTTCTACTTCTTCACACAGACTCCAACCATCTCCCTAGGTAGTCTATAACTTGGTGCAAGAAAAATAAACCATGTGACACTGTTATTTGTGTAATTTTTGTTTACTTTTGTGTAATCAGTTTTCTGTAAAACAACCTGCATTGCCACAGTGCCAGGAATATGATGTTGAGTAAGGAAATGGTGTCCTCCATGGAGCTGGCGCTCTTCCAATCACTGCTCACTCTTGCACTGATAGGAATAATGCAAAATTGCCGAATAAGTAAAATAAACCTCCCAATAGGTTTGTACACTTATGGTGAGTCTTTTCCATCACCTTGGCCTTCAGCCACAAAGATCACAATAGCAGGCCCACAGCCAGTTTCCTGTGATGGCATGTTCACATCATCTGGCCCTCAACCCAGATTTTTTCATGATGGTATGGTCACATCACCTGGATCCAAGGGGTTAATGGTTGAAGTCCATACACCCTCTTTATTTTTATATATATATATATTTTTTTTTAGAAACTAATTTACATCTGTAATATAACCTATGACTAAATTTTTTTTGCAGGTGGTGGTCAAGGTGGCCACGATGAACATGGAGGATTTAGAGGTGGTATGGCCGGCAACAGCTATTTTGGAGGACGTGGAGGTGGGGGGTACTTCCGTGGGAACCGTGGCCGAGGTAGAGGGGGATTTGGAAATCAATTTGGTGGGGGTTATAGAGGTGGCTTTGGTGGTGGAGGGTATGGAGGTGGCCCTAGGGGAGGATATGGTGGTGGGCCAAGGGGTGGGTATGGAGGGGGTGGTTCCAGGGGAGGATATGGAGGGGGTGGTGGAAATTATTAAGGTTATTGATTGTCCTTTCCAGAGTAGGTGGTTTTACAAGATATAATTTTTCCCTTTCTTTCCACCAGCAATGTTTACTTTTGGATATTACTGTTATTAGTTTTCTGCTTCTTTAATCAATATAAAAAAGACAGACTTTTGATAGGTAAGAAAAAAAAAAGTTCAGAAGTGTTATATCTAAATTAACCCTTTTCTGACTGGTAGTATTCATAGAGGCCGGGGCCTCGCTGCCGGGGGCTTATATTGTCGCCCTAGCATGCGCAACCACTCATGCCAAATACTTGCCATACTTCCTGATAAATCAAGACTGAAGGATATTTTTGTTGTTTATATTGTTTTGTGTGTGTGTGTGTGTGTGTGTGAGTGCGTGCGTTGTCTCTTTTTTTTTTTTTCCCCATGGTAAAATGAGTGTTAAACCGACTTAATCACACTTTCAGTGGAAGAAAAATAATCTTTTGCCGTGATTGTAACTAAAAAAAAAACTCATGGCATGTCCATACATACACTATGGCATGTGCGTACGTGCCCCCGGGAGATGGTCCACCATGCCATGGCATGTGTGTACATGCCACCTGTCGGCAAAGGGTTAATGACCCCATACATTACACATGACTTGGGTAAGAGAATCTCTGAAAAGAGAAGTTTCTGGATAAATTGTGCCAGCAAATTATATAAACATGTATAATGTGATTTAATGAATATGCATTTCATAATGCAAATATAAACTCTCATTAGACAGTTAGAATGTGATAATTCTTCATTCTAAATAATGTTTATTTAGTAATTTTAAATTTAAATGTAAGGGCATCTGTATCACAAGTTTTCTGTATTATCACAGATATGACACACCTGTATGAGATTGGTATAGCACTTCCCAATGGAAAAAGGGCCTCATAAACTGGTTACCAGAACTATTTTTATTCCCTTATTTTATAAGTTCAGTACACCATACTAGTCTTACAATTTACAGATGGAGTTATGCATTGTAATATTATGAAATAAAGATGTAAAAATTATAATGTTTATTTACCTTGATAATAATTTTATTTCTCGTAAGTATATATATAACTGTGTTGAAGTTTCTAATTGCTCTAAGCTGGTTATAATGAAGGATTATAACATGATTAACCCGTTGTTGCCAAGAGGTTGTAAGCGCACAGGATTGTTGTGTACAAGAACATACTCACTTCATACTTCAGTTCATGATGGGGAAAACTACCCGAACGTGCTTACTGTAGTATCATGTATCATGTAGTATAGATTTCCTTATTTGTCTACTTTAATTTCTGTAAGGAATACATTTCCCTTTAATCATTTATAGGGTTTCTCCACCAAAAAATCTAAGACGAAATTTCTACATAAATATCGTATAGAACGTCACTGACATTGTTTATTTGACATGGCCATATGGTACAAGGTAAACTTTTCCTGCAATGGACAGAAAGAAAAATTGCCAAGAGGGCATGTAAACATGCCCTGTCTACTGTGGTGGTTTTATAAATTTTGTGTACATATCTTCTTTCTTTTTTTAGTTTTTTTTTAGACTTGTCTATATCTCATGGATCCCCTTTTTTTTGGGCTTCTTGTTTCTTATTATACAAGTTACTTTAGTTGTTTGTAGGAAAATGTTTGTCTCAGTATGTAGTACTTTATTGTAGATGGTTGATTTGCACATATAATCAAAAGATTTATATCCAATATCATTTATGTTCACTCGTCTTCAAGCATGTTTTAGTTTTGTTCAGTGGCAGTTAAATCTTGGGCAGTGTAGTAGCATGTGTTTTATTGTCTCTTCTTGATTCTTGCACCATCTACAGAAAGGGTCATTTTCCATTTCCATTCCCCCCTAATCCCTTGCCCGTTGTTGTCGTGGGGGAGCTTAGGAGGCGGAGACTGGGACCCAATGATGGGGAACTCCCCAACCTTGGGACTCAGCCCTCGACTCAACTAATTTTGCATGGTCTTTACTTTCCTTCCCACTTTTCGTTTCTGTCCCTTCACCAAACCCTTCTGCTATCCACCTCCTAAGGTGTGAGAGCCGTGCTGAAAGGATGAAAGGCTGACTTTGTGCCAGTCCTGAACGGCCTGAGGGAGCCATGGGCACGGTATTCCCCTGATTTAGTTATCTAGCCCTTACCCCTCAAGGGGACCCTGAGGGGTGGACTGTTTTTATCCCCAACATAATCCAGGCTTACCATGGCCAATAATGAAAACTTATCTCCACTATTAGGGGCAATGAGGCTTGCCCCTTTATCAAATAGCCCCAAAGATGTAAACTCATCCGATTCCCTGACCCCAGGCTCTCCTTTGACCACGGCTCCGAACACTGCAACAACTACCCCCTCATCAATGCCTACTAGTACAGTAGCCAACAACCAATCCTTAAGGAACATTTCCACCCTCCCAGCACGCTCAACTTCATCACCTCTACCCAATCTCTACCAATTTCTTCAATCTGCAATCTCATCAGTATCTTCCTGGGCCACAAACCATGGCTTCCCTTTTCTACCTCTAAATCTTTCTCCATTCTTTTCTCTCGCTCACGTGTAGGTCCTCTACCCCCACTCTTCTTATATGGCACTCCACTCCAATGCCGTTCCTCTGGCAAATTCCTAGGTGTCATTTTTGACTCCAAACTGTCCTGGCGAGACCATATTCTACACATTAAAGAAAAGCTCTCCGCCGTCTTCGAATCTTAAAAACTCTCTCCCATATATCATGGGGCTCAGATCGCAAAACTCTCCTTCATCTTCATGTTACTTTGATCCTCTCCACTCTTGATTATGGATGCCATATCTACTCCTCTGCCTCAACTTCTCTCCTTGCCCATCTTGATACAATCCATCACTGTGGTCTTCGCTTAGCACTAGGCGCCTTTCGCTCCTCCCCAGTTGAGAGCCTGTACACTGAATCAGGCATACCATCTCTATCTCGACGTCGTGCCCTTCTCTCTCTCCGATGCTATGTTCGATTCCACCAATTTTCCCTCACTAAACTAAATATCCCACAACCCCTACTTCTTACCTTAGCTTCATCTCCACGATTACCTACTCCTTTCTCAACACGCATGGATACCCTCCTCTCACATTCCCCTTTCCCCCATCTCCAACCTCTCCCATTCTCTGTCCATTCCGTCCCTCCATGGCTCATACCTCACCCCATATTTGCTCTTCTGTTTTCCCCGACCCACCAAAATCAAATATCCCTCTCTACTGTCCTTCTCACACATTTCCTTGACCATGTCTCCACTCATTCCTCTAGTATTCATGTATATACTGATGGCTCCAAATCCACCTCCGGTGCTGGTTTTGCAGTAATCTTCCCAACTCGTACTTTCAAATACTCCCTTCCTCCTGAATCCAGTGTCCTTACTACAGAATTGTATGCACTCCTTTTTACTCTAAAACACATATACTCACTTTCCTCTTCCTCTTTTACAATTTTTACTGACTCCCGTAACTCATTAACTCTCATAAAGTCAATACACCACCACCAACCCCCTTGTTTGTAAGATCCAGAACTGGTTGTTCTACCTGTCCACACGCCATAAAACAATCAAATTTTGCTGGGTGCCCAGCCATGTTGGAATCCCCGGCAATGAACAGGCAGATACACTAGCACGCCACGCCTCTATGTCCACATCATACCAACCACGCTTCTCACATATCCCAGCCACGGATTATTACCCACACTTTAAGACCTTCTTGTATAAACGATGGCAATCTTTTTGGTCAAGCCTCCGCACTAATAAATTACATTCTGTAAAACTATCAATCTCCTCCTGGTCAACTCCATTTCATCGGAACAGACGTTGGGAGACCGCTCTCGCCCGACTACGCATTGGCCACACCCGTCTAACACACTCCTATCTGATGTCACAATCTGATCCACCCTTATGTTCCTTCTGTAATGTTCCCCTTTCAATCCCTCACATCCTATTATCGTGCCCACGTTTTGAAACAACCCGTACCTCTGCTTTCCCCACCTATCCTCCCTTCACCGACCTCCCAACCTATCAGACATCCTTTCAGAATCCCACACTTTCTGCTTCAACAACCTATTCTCTTTCCTCAAACGCATACATATCCTTCATCTAATCTAACTCCTTACCACACCCGACCCTAACCCTTTCACTCACCAATTCCTTTGCCCAGCTTAGACAACTAATCACTAACTCAACCACCCTTCCCAAACATTAACTATAGTGCTACATGACCTTAGATGTCTAGCACATTTCTCTTGCTTTTAACCATTAACCATTAACCATCACCTCTACCCCCACAACCTCCAACATCAACCACCCCATCCTCCCTTATTAATACCTTACAGCCTTATTGCCCACCTCCCCATAACACTACCTCCCTCAACACTACTCCATCGTCACGCACCCGCCCTTCGACTACCCCTATCACTACAACAATATTGAATACCCTCTTCAGCGCAGCCAAATGGGACCGATTTTTCGTGATCCCTCCCACAGCTCCCTACTCTGACAACACCCTTCTCTTCCAACAATGTCTCCAAAAACAAGTAGGTAAAGTCTCTTTCCGTAGCCGACCCGACCGCTCCCGTCTTGTCACAGTAACATCCGAAAACCAAGCTATAGCATTAACAAAACTAACAGACATATATGGTAACCCCATCCTTGCAGAACCCCATCCAACCCTCAATACTTGCACCGGAACAGTTTCAATCTCCCCAGCAAATTGCCCAATCTATGACAAAGATTGGTCAGATTGTGGAGAAGACCTACTTGCCTGTCTCACAGACTATGATGCAACGTCAGTACAATGCTACTCCATTCCCCCCAGAGGTAATCGAAAGAAACCCACTAACATAGCCAAAATTACCTTCCGTAGACATGACCTTCCCTTTAACGTCTATATAGGAGGAGAATCCCTCCCTGTTCGTCCATACCAACCTCCTCCTTGTCAGTGCCAAAATTGTTGGCGTCTAGGACACCCAGCCAAACATTGCCGTTCCACAGCCAGATGCCCACTATGTGCCCAACCTGGCCATACCCGATCTAACTGCCCTGCACAATCACGCACATGTGCCAACTGTGGCGGCCCCATAATGTATTTTATAGGGGCTGTCCCACCTACAAATTTGAGTCTGAGGTAGCAACTCTCAGATTCAAACTTGGACTCACACTACGTGAAGCCAGACAAGAAGCACGTCGACGTGGTTTCTCTCTTACTCCTTACTCCAGTAATACTGCTCATTCTACCAATTATCCTAAACCCCCCCCCCCCTACATCTAAACCCCCCTCTTCTACCTCCTACCTTCCCCAGTCAAACTCTTTTGCCATCCTAAATCCAGACACTCCAATCTCTACTGCAGATATTTCAATCACCACCACAACCCCAACACCTTCCCCTCTCCCTCCTCGCACTACCCGTAACAGACAGAACAAACGTTCCACCCCTCTTCCCCTACCACACAATCACCTCCACCTTCCCTTACTCCTTTGCTTGAGACACCAGTCCTCTCTTCCCCCCTCACAAGAAATCCTATATCCCCCAAAACTCCCAAACCAACTCCTTAGAAGAAACCATTGAAAATATTCAAGATTACCTAATGAAAACTGACACTCAACCTCCAAATCTTACAACTCCTGCTCCTTCCACACTCCAAGTAACTGCTGATATCCATCCTCCTCCTAACGATATCCCCCCTACACCCAATCCTCCTAACCCCTCCCAACACAACCCATCCCCCCCGACCCCAACCCCAACCCCGCCCACATTGTCCCTCCCACCATCCCCTCTATCCCTTCCACTCCCTCCTGGATACACACGTGAATCCCTTATGTCACAAGTATCCCCTTCCACAGACCCACCATCTCCTAATACCCCACCAAGAAGAACACCAACTCCACACCTCTCCCACCTCAGACCTCTCAGTCCTTTTCCACCCTCTAGCTGCTTCCCCCCTCAAAATCAGTAAAGTATAACTATCCTTCATTGGAATATTCGCGGTTTCCGCTCCCACAGACCTGACCTTCGTCATATCCTTTCCTCTTATAGTCCATCTATTGTATGCCTTCAAGAGACCTTTTCTAACACATTCCCTTATGTCTCATCCATACTTATCAATCAGAAAACACCTTATGTCACACCTCCCTTTCAAACCAATGTCCCTTGCACAGTTATCCGTATCTTCCTTCATCGTTGGATCACAGTGATATCAGTCTACTTCTCCCCATCCCACCCCATTGACTTTGTTGCTTTTGAAAATCTAATTTCCCAACTTCAACCACCTTTCCTCATAGTTGGTGACTTTAACTGCCGCCACACTCTATGGGGTGAGTCTATCACAAACTCCCGAGGCCGATCTCTAGAGCGCTTCCTCTCCACAGCTGACCTTACTATACTAAATTCAGATCGCCCCACACACTTTGATACACGCACGCAATCTTTTTCATGCATTGACCTCGCTCTATGCTCCCCTTCTCTTCATTTAGATTTCCACTGGTCAGTCTTAGACCACTTTCCCTATAGTGACCACTTTCCAGTTCTCCTTTCTCCTACTTCATACGTACCACTCCCTAACTCCCCACGCTGGTGTTTTGATAGAGCTGACTGGCATACTTTCACTTCACTCTCTGCTATTCATACCCCTCCATCCTCCCCCACTTCCATTTCAGAAATGATACAGTGTTTCACAAATACAATCATAAGAGCTGCACATACAGCTATCCCTCGAACCTCAAGACCATATACCTCCAAATGTGTTCCATGGTGGAATTCTGATTGCACTAAAGCACTTCGCTTAAAACGTGCAGCCTGGAACAGTTACCGCTACAAGAGAGGTACTCCAAATCAACTATCAGCCCTTATCTCCTTTAAAAGAGCATCTGCCAATCTCCGTCGTACAATCCGGAATAGTAAAATAAATAGCTGGCAAAATTATGTTTCATCAATTACATCCTCTACATCTATCTCAAATGTTTGGCGCCGAATCCATAAACTATCAGGCAAACATCCCCCCCATCCTGCCCCTGTCCTCCATATTCGAAATACCCTCATTTCTGATCCCCTCCAAGTCGCTAATGAACTGGGTGATTATTTCAGCCAGGTCAGTAGTGGTTCTCACCTATCTTCACACTTCTCTTCTATTAAGACCACCAGAGAACGTACCCCCATTACCTTCACCCCATCCTCTGATGAGTCCTATAATGCCCCATTTTCTTCCTCTGAACTCATTGCTGCCCTACAATTGTGCCGTAACACTCATGAAGGCCCTGACGGTATTCACTACCGTATGCTCCGGCAACTCCCATCTTCCTCCTTATCCTTCCTCTTAAAAATTTACAACCACATTTGGACATCAGGAAATTTCCCTTCTAATTGGCGAGAAGCTCTTATCCTTCCCTTCCCGAAACCCAATAAATCGGGTACCCTTCCTCAAGACTATCGCCCCATCGCACTAACTAGCTGCTTGTGCAAACTATTAGAGCGAATGGTGAACTTCCGCTTAATGTGGTATCTTGAATCTCACAATCTTCTCTCTCCTTCCCAATTCGGTTTTCGCCGTGCCAGAAGCACAGCTGACCCCCTAGCTCATTTTGAGACATATATTACATCTGCATTTGCACGCCATGAATCCGTACTAGCTATTTTTTTTTATCTAGAAAAAGCATATGATACGACATGGCGGTACCATATCCTCCAACAATTGTCCTCTCTAGGCATACGTGGAAACATGGGTGTCTTCATAAAGTCCTTCCTCTCCCAACGCACTTTCCAGGTCAAAATCGCCTCTGCCACATCATCTTTCTTTCCCCAAATCGAAGGTGTCCCACAAGGCAGTGTGCTCAGTACCACTTTATTCCTTCTTGCTGTTAATGATATTGTCTCAGTTTTACCACCAGGAGCCCGGTCATCACTATATGTTGATGATTTAACCATCTATGCCTCTGGCACATCCATACCAAATCTCTACCAATTTCTTCAATCTGCAATCTCATCAGTATCTTCCTGGGGCACAAACCATGGCTTCCGCTTTTCTACCTCTAAATCTTTCTCCATTCTTTTCTCTCGCTCACGTGTAGGTCCTCTACCCCCACTCTTCTTATATGGCACTCCACTCCAATGCCGTTCCTCTGGCAAATTCCTAGGTGTCATTTTTGACTCCAAACTGTCCTGGCGAGACCATATTCTACACATTAAAGAAAAAGCTCTCCACCGTCTTCGAATCTTAAAAACTCTCTCCCATATATCATGGGGCTCAGATCGCAAAACTCTCCTTCATCTTCATGTTACTTTGATCCTCTCCACTCTTGATTATGGATGCCATATCTACTCCTCTGCCTCAACTTCTCTCCTTGCCCATCTTGATACAATCCATCACTGTGGTCTTCGCTTAGCACTAGGCGCCTTTCGCTCCTCCCCAGTTGAGAGCCTGTACACTGAATCAGGCATACCATCTCTATCTCGACGTCGTGCCCTTCTCTCTCTCCGATGCTATGTTCGATTCCACAATTTTCCCTCACTAAACTAAATATCCCACAACCCCTACTTCTTACCTTAGCTTCATCTCCACGATTACCTACTCCTTTCTCAACACGCATGGATACCCTCCTCTCACATTCCCCTTTCCCCCATCTCCAACCTCTCCCATTCTCTGTCCATTCCGTCCCTCCATGGCTCATACCTCACCCCCATATTTGCTCTTCTGTTTTCCCCGACCCACCAAAATCAAATATCCCTCCTACTGTCCTTCTCACACATTTCTTGACCATGTCTCCACTCATTCCTCTAGTATTCACGTAATACTGATGGCTCCAAATCCACCTCCGGTGCTGGTTTTGCAGTAATCTTCCCAACTCGTACTTTCAAATACTCCCTTCCTCCTGAATCCAGTGTCCTTACTACAGAATTGTATGCACTCCTTTTGCTCTAAAACACATATACTCACTTTCCTCTTCCTCTTTTACAATTTTTACTGACTCCCGTAACTCATTAACTCTCATAAAGTCAATACACACCACCAACCCCCTTGTTTGTAAGATCCAGAACTGGTTGTTCTACCTGTCCACACGCCATAAAACACATCAAATTTTGCTGGGTGCCCAGCCATGTTGGAATCCCCGGCAATGAACAGGCAGATACACTACACGCCTCTATGTCCACATCATACCAACCACGCTTCTCACATATCCCAGCCACGGATTATTACCCACACTTTAAGACCTTCTTGTATAATCGATGGCAATCTTTTTGGTCAAGCCTCCGCACTAATAAATTACATTCTGTAAAACTATCAATCTCCTCCTGGTCAACTCCATTTCATCGGAACAGACGTTGGGAGACTGCTCTCGCCCGATTACGCATTGGCCACACCCGTCTAACACACTCCTATCTGATGTCACAATCTGATCCACCCTTATGTTCCTTCTGTAATGTTCCCCTTTCAATCCCTCACATCCTATTATCGTGCCCACGTTTTGAAACAACCCGTACCTCTGCTTTCCCCCATCTATCCTCCCTTCACCGACCTCCCAACCTATCAGACATCCTTTCAGAATCCCACACTTTCTGCTTCAACAACCTATTCTCTTTCCTCAAACGCATACATATCCTTCATCTAATCTAACTCCTTACCACACCCGACCCTAACCTTTCACTCACCAATTCCTTTGCCCAGCTTAGACAACTAATCACTAACTCAACCACCCTTCCCAAACATTAACTATAGTGCTACATGACCCTAGATGTCTAGCACATTTCTCTTGCTTTTAACCATTAACCATTCCATTTCCATTCTATGTAGATGTTTTAATCTTCTGTGTTTGGATGTTAGTCTTGCATGATGCATGTCTAATTTTCTGTACTTTGCTCTGGTCTATGGTTTTAGGATGTTCTCTATGATGAGATAATTTTTTGTTTAAGATTCTTTTTAAATTTGATTCCCATTGTTAGTATTTTATTTTATTTCTTTTATGATAAAATTTGGGTCTTGTGGCATGGGCATGGGATTATTGATGTCATGGGCTTTCTTTGCAGCTAGATCGGCAATTTTGTTTCCCTTTATATTTTTGTGTGATGAAATCCTTTGAACCATAAATCTTTTCTTTTTGTGTTGAAAGTATATTTGTTTTTCAATTTCATATGTGATTTGTTTGTAGTTTAATGGTTTGGGATTTTGTATTAGTTGTAGTAATGATAATAAATCTGATACTACTACTGTATTATTCAGTTTGTTGTTCATTAGATAATTCAATCCTTGTTTTATGGCAAATAATTCTGCATGAATGATTTATTTTAGGGGGTAATATTCAACTAGTTATTTTTATGTTCTGGATAAAAATTGCTGCTGATGTTGATTCTGGTTCTTTTATCTTTGAGCCATCAGTGAAAATTCTATTAGTTTTTATAATTGATATGTATTACCTCCTAGTATTGTTTTTGAATGATGATTTCAGGATTATTTTTTGTTACATTGTCCTAAAGTTTGCTTTTGTGTTCTCTGAAATGTCCTGCCATGGGGGTATTGGGGATATGTTGGGTATCACATTTGGAGTTGTGTGTAGGTTTAGATTTATTCTTGTTTCTGTAGCTGTGTGCTAGTGATTTTTTTCTCTTTGGGGACTATATTCTTTTATGCATTTTGTTATTTGTTGCTTTACTGGTGTTGTATATGGTTTATTTAGGATTTTTGTTGATTTTATGCATTCAGGTTCTTTTATTCTATTTGCTAGGGGTGGAGTGTGTGTTAATGCTTGGAGAGCTATGATTGGAGTTGATCTAAGACATCCAGTTGCCAGTCTTAGTACTTGATTTTGTAAAGTTTTTAGTTTTCTTAATTTTGTTTCTTTTGCTGCTCCGTAGATTGTTTTCTGTTTGCACCCCAGTTTAATGAATTTATTTTTTTCATTATATTTATCCTACTTAAGATGTCTATTTTAAAATTTTCAGTTTTTTCCATTTTAGTTTGTGGGGGCATCTAATATTAAGCCAAGATTTTATGACTGAGTATATTTAAGTTCTATATTATCTATTCTTATTATTGGTAATTGGTTTATTTTTTGTTTGGGAAGCACATTAATTTTCTTTGTAAAGTTTTTTAATTCCCAATAATTGGCCCATTCTTTTAGCTTTTGTAATTCTATTTCTATTTTATTGTAGGCTTCTTACAGGTTTTTGTTACTTGTTAGTAGGGTTTTATTATTATAATTACACTTATATCATTGTATATTAAAAGAAAAAAGTGGTAATATATGAAAGAAGGATGGATGGATATTCAGAGAGGACTTAAATAGCACAGAACTAGAAGTTAACCTCACACAAAAAAATTACAGAACTTACAAAACATACAGCTCTAAAATATTTTGTTGGGAACATGGGAATATAAAGATAAACCAAATAAACCATGGTGGAATAAAGAATGCAATGATGTTAAAGTAAAGGTTTTAATAGATGGAGAAAAAAGCCTAGATTAACAAACCAGTTCTAAGAAAAAGATTATTAGCGAAAGATAGACTAAACATTAGGTAAAAAAAAAGGAATCATGGGAAAAGTTCTGTGCTACATTGAATTTTAAAACCCATCAAGAATGAAATGGAATTTTCTAAAGAAATTAATAGGAAAAACAACATTAATGGAATACCTACTAATAGAAAATGATTTGCCATTAACAAACATTACTCAAAAATGATTTTTTTTAATATGAAAACCATAAGTAAAAATCCAAAAAGCTTGTCAGATCTAGAAAAAATGACTATTTAAGAAATACAAATGAAATAAAGAAATACCCCAATAGAATTAAAAGTAGCAATTAAGGAATTACTTTTTACAAGAATGACTAGTATATTATTTGGGACAATGTTAATCAATTTCAACTTGCATTAAACCATAGGATAATATCTGAAATCATTAAAAAATGCACTAATAAATCCTATAATAAAACAACAAAAATCCCCTAGAAGGAAACTCTACAGATTATTAGCAGAATTTCATGTATTAAGATATTTGAAAATATTTAACAAAAAGATTAATATGGTGGATAGAGCATAAATTAGATAGAGCTAAATAGGATTCAATTCTAATAGAAATACCACTGATGCACTATACACAATAGACAGCCACGCAAAGTAAAGCTGTCATAGGAATGTAAATCAAGTTAGCATGTATTGATTTCCCCCCCAATCCCTTGCCCGTTGTTGTCGTGGGGGGGCTTAGGAGGCGGAGACTGGGACCCAATGATGGGGAACTCCCCAACCTTGGGACTCAGCCCTCGACTCAACTAATTTTTGCATGGTCTTATTTTCCTTCCCACCTTTCGTTTCTGTCCCTTCACCAAACCCTTCTACTATCCACCTCCCTAAGGTGTGAGATTCGCGTTGAAAGGATGAAAGGCTGACTTTGTGCCAGTCCTGAACGGCCTGAGGGAGCCATGGGCACGGTATTCCCCTGATTTAGTTATCTAGCCCTTACCCCTCAAGGGGACCCTGAGGGGTGGACTGTTTATCCCCAACATAATCCAGGCTTACCATGGCCAATAATGAAAAAAACTTATCTCCACTATTAGGGGCAATGAGGCTTGCCCCTTTATCAAATAGCCCCAAAGATGTAAACTCTCCGATTCCCTGACCCCAGGCTCTCCTTTGACCACGGCTCCGAACACTGCAACAAACCCCCTCATCATGCCTACTAGTACAGTAGCCAACAACCAATCCTTAAGGAACATTTCCACTTTCCCAAACGCTCAACTTCATCACCTCTACCCCACAAACCTCCAACATCAACCACCCATCCTCCCTTATTAATACCTTACAGCCTTATTGCCCACCTCCCCATAACACTACCTCCCTCAACACTACTCCATTGTCCACGCAACCCGCCCTTCGACTACCCTATCACTACAACAATATTGAATACCCTCTTCAGCGCAGCCAATGGGACCGATTTTTCGTGATCCCTCCCACAGCTCCCTACTCTGACAAAACCCTTCGCTTCCAACAATGTCTCCAAAAACAAGTAGGTAAAGTCTCTTTCCGTAGCCGACCCGACCGCTCCCGTCTTGTCACAGTAACATCCGAAAACCAAGCTATAGCATTAACACAAACTAACAGACATATATGGTAACCCCATCCTTGCAGAACCCCATCCAACCCTTAAAATTGCCCGGAACAGTTTCAATCTCCCCAGCAATTGCCCATCTATGACAAAGATTGGTCAGATTGTGGAGAAGACCTACTTGCCTGTCTCCAGACTATGACGCAACGTCAGTACAATGCTACTCCATTCCCCCCCAGAGGGAATCGAAAAACCCACTAACATAGCCCAAATTTTTTCC
>NW_023641479.1:0-10480 GCF_015228065.2 Penaeus monodon
ATTTTATTATTAAATTTTTATTATTAGTACTAAATTATTATTATTATTATTTTTTATTATTATTATTTTTTATTTTATTATTTTTATATTATTTTTATTATTATTTGGTTTATTATTTTTATTTTTTAAATTTTATTATTATTATTATTTATTATCATTATTATTTTAATAAATTTTTATTATTTTATTTATTCGTTATTATTTATTATTGTTATTTTTATCATTTTTTACATTTTTACTATAGATAATTTCAAAAAAAATTTTATAACAGTAATAATTTTCTGTAATAACGATTAATTAAAATAAGATATAGATAATTTTTATAATATCGTTTTTAAATTTTTATTATTTTTGTTTTTAATTGGTTTTGTTTTTAGTATAGTTGCAAAATTATATATTATAACTGCAAAAATTACAATAATAATGATAATAATTGCAATAAGATGTAATAATTGCAAAAATGATGTAAAGA
This sequence comes from Penaeus monodon, assembly GCF_015228065.2. Lineage (NCBI taxonomy): Eukaryota > Metazoa > Arthropoda > Malacostraca > Decapoda > Penaeidae > Penaeus > Penaeus monodon. Next base: position 473 of record NW_023641479.1, read on the forward strand.
TATGTAATGATAATATTGATGATAAAAGATAATAAAAGGATAAAACTGGAAATTGTTCCCCAATTATAAATAAAAAAAGGGAAAAGAAAAAAATTCCCCAAAAATCGAAAAAGCGGCAAAATTTTAGCGAAATATATCCTTTTAAGTTACTCCAAATGAGTTTTTTTTGATTTCTCTGATGATTTTTTGGGATTATTAGGGTTTAATAATTATAATAATTTCCAAATGTATTAATCATGACATTAAAGAGGGTAAAAAGTGAAATAAAGAGAATTTGAAAAATTTGAGATTTATTAACATAATTATCAATATTTTCATTATCATTATTATTATTATATTATTATTTTATTTTTTATTATTTATTTTATTATTATTATTTTATTATTATTTATTATTTGTTTTTATTATTATTTTTTATTATTATTTTTTATTTTTTTTTTTTTTTTTATTATTTTCATTATCATTATCATTATTATTTCATTTTTTATTATTATTATTTTTAATCGTTATTAATATTATTATTGTTTTTTTTTCAAAATTTATTTATTTTTTCTAGTAGTATAATTGAAAAAATAATTATTAAACAGTAAAAATTACTCTACTAACGATATTAATTAAAAAAATGATATAGATAATTATTTATAATATATTATTTTTGTTTTTATTATTGTTATTTCTTTATTATTGTTGTTTTTATTAGTATAGTTGCAAAAAAATATATATAAAGCAATAATTGCAATAAAAATGATAAAAATTGAATAAGGTGATAAAATTGCAATTTGATGATAATAATTGAAAATGATGATAATAATTGCAATAAAGATGATAAAGATGATAAAAGTGATAAAGATAAATTGATGATAATTATGATAATAATGATGATAATAAACAGGAATTGTCTCCATAATAATAAAAAAATAAAAGAAAGAAATTTTCCCAAAAATCGAAAAAGCGGGAAAACTAGCGAAATTAGCCTTTGGAGTATACTCCAAAATGCGGTTTTTTATAACATGAGATTTTTTGGCAATTATTTGGGAATAATGAAATTAATTACTAAAAAAAGTATTAATCTGAATAATGGGATAAAAGTGGAATAAAGAGAATTTTTTAACTTGATGATTATTAAAATTTCAATATTTTTCATTTTTCATTTTTTTATTACTATTATTTTTTATTTTATTATTATTATTATTATTATTTTATTTATTATTATTTTTATTTTTATATTATTTTTTATTATTATATTTTTATTTTATATTATTTTTTTATTATTTTATTATTATCATTATTATTTTTTCATTATTATTTTTATTATATAATACGTTATTTAAATTTTTATTGTTATTTTTTATCAATTTTTACATTTTTACTGTATATAATTTCAAAAAAATTATTATAACGTTTAATTACGTAATAACGATATTAATTAAAATAAGTATAGATAATATTATAAAACTTATTTTTGTTTTTATTATTTTTTATTTCTTTTTTTATTGTTTTTTGTATTAGTTTGTTGCAAAATTATAATTTTTAACTGCAAAAATTGCAAAATATGTAATAATTGCAATGTGATGATAATAATTGCAAAAATGATGTAATATTTTCAAAGTGATGATAATGATGAAATGATGATGTAATGATAATATTGATGAAATCATGATAAAAAATGGAGTAATAAAAGGAATTGTCTCCATATATAAATAAAAAAAAGGTAAAAGAAAATAATTCCCATAAATCAAAAAAAGCGGCAAAATTAGCGAAAATAAGCCTTTTGAGAATATACTCCAAAAAGACGTTTTTTTTTGATTTCTTGATATTTTGGATTATTAGGGTAATTTAAAGATAAAATTACAAAAAACGAAATCGTGACAATAATGAGGATAAAAGTGGAAATAAAAAGAATTTTGATAACATTTGTGATTTTTTAATATTACAATATTATCATTTTTATTATTATTATTACTATTATTATTATCATTATTATTATTATTATTATTATTATTATTAGTATTATATTATTATTATTATTATTATTATCATTATTATATCATTATTATATTATTATTATAATATCTGTATTATATTATTATTGTTATTATTATCATTATATCATTTTTTCTTAGGAGTATACTTGCAAAAATAATTTTATAAAAGTAATAATTACTGTAATAACGATTATTATTTAAAATAATGATATAGATAATATTATAATATGTTATTATTGTTATTATTATTGTTATTTCTATTATTAATTGGCTGTTGTTATTAGTATAGTTGCAAAATTATATATTATAACTGCAATAATTACAATAACAATGAAATAAATTACAAGACTGATGATCTAATTGCAATAATGATGATGAATAATTGGCAATACTGTGATAATGAATGATGATGATGATAATCTTGATGATAATCCATGATAATAATGATGATATAACATGAAATTGTCTCCATATATATAAAAAAGGTAAAAGAAATAATTCCAAAAGTCGAAAAATGGCAAAATCTAGCGAAATATAGCCTTTTGAGAGTATACTCCCAAATGACGTTTTTTTTGATTTTCTCTGATGATTTTGGCGAATTATTAGGGTAATACTGATAATACCACTTACCAAAAATCTATTATCATGACAATAATGAGGATAAAACTGCGAATAAAAAGACTTTTGATAACATTTGATGATTATTAATATTAGCAAATATTATCATTATTATTTATTGATTATTACTATTATTATTATCATTGATTGTTATATTATTATTATTATTATTATTATTATTATTATTATTATTATTATTATTTTCGATTATTATTATCATTATTTATTATTATTATTATATTATCGTTATTAATATTATTATTGTTATTATTATCATTATTATCATTTTTATTAGTAAGTATAATTGCAAAAATATTATTTAACAGTAATAATTACTGTAATAACGATCATGCAAATTAAAATAATGATATGGATAATATTATAATATCTTTTTATTATTGTTATTATTATTGTTATTTCTATATTATTGCTGTTGTTATTAGTAAGTTTTGTCAAATTATATATTTATAACTGCAATATTACAATTAATAATGATAATAATTACATAATGATGATATCAATGCAATAAGGAGATAATAATTGCCATACTGAATGATAATGATAATGATGATGATAATATTGATGATAATCATGATAATAATGATGATTAATAACAGGAATTGTCTCATATATAATAAAAAAGGTAAAGAAAATATTCCCAAAAGTCGAAAAAGCGGCAAAATCTAGCGAAATATACCCTTTTGAGAGTATACTCCAAAATGAGTTTTTTTTCGATTTCTCTGATGATTTTGGCATTATTAGGGTAATAGTGATAATAATTACCACATCGTATTAATCATGACATACTGAGGATAAAAGTGGAATGAAGCAGAATTTTGATAACATTTGGATGATTATTAATATTATGATATCAAAAAAATAATTTTATTATTATTATTACTATTATTATTATTATTATTCTTATTAATTATTATTATTATTATTATTATTATTATTATTATTATTTCATTATTATTATTATTATTATTATATTATTATTAGTTAATATCGTTATTGTAATATTATTATTGTTATTATTATCATTATTTCATTTTTCAAGTAGAATCATTGCAAAAATGATTATTTACAGTAAATAATTACTGTAATACGATATTTGATTAAAATAATGATATAGTAATTATTATCATATCGTTATTATTGTTATTATTATTGTTATTTCATTATTATTGTTGTTGTTTTTAGTATAGTTTTTCAAAAATTATATATTATAACTGAATAATTGTAATAATAATGATAATAATTGTGCAATAATTATGATAATAATTGCAATAATGATGATAATACTGCAATAATGAGGATAATGATGATGATAATGACTATTATGATGATAATCATGATAATAATGAGTATAATACAGGAATTGTATCCATATATAATAAAAAAGGTAAAAGAAATTAATTCCAAAATTCGAGAAAACGGCAAAATCTAGCGACATATAGCCTTTGAGAGTTCTCTAAAATGAGTTTTTTTCGATTTTCTCTGATGATTTTGGCATTAAATTAGGGTAATAATGATAATATACCAAAATCGTATTAATCATGACAATATTAGGATAAGTGAGAATAAGTTTAATTTTGATAACATTTTGATGATTTATAATATTATCAATATTATCATTATTATTATTATTATTACTATTATTATATATTATTATTATTATTATTAATATTATTATTATTATTATTATTCTGGTTATTATTGTTTTTATTATTATTAGTCTTATTATTATTATTATAATTGTGATTATTGTTATTATTATTATTATTATTATTATTATTAATTATTATTATTATTATTATTATTTTATTAGTATTATTATCATTATTATTATCTTATTATTATTATCTATCGTTATTATATACATTGTTATTATTATCATTTTATCATGTTTCTAGTAGTATAATTGCAAAAATAATTAATATAAAACAGTAATAATTACTGTAATAACGATATTAATTAAAATAATGATATAGATAATGATTATAAATCGTTTTATTGTTATTATTATTGCTTATTTCTATTATTGATTGTTGTTGTTATTAGTATAGTTGCAAAATTTAGATATTATAAACTGCGAATATTGATTAATAATGATAATAATTGCAATAATTATGATAAGAATTGCAATAATGATGAAAATGATGATAATGATGATGAGAATGATAATAATTGATGAGAATCATGATAGATAATGCTGAATAATAACAGAATTGTCTCCATATATAATAAAAAAAAGTAAAAGAAAATAATTCTCAAAAGTCCGAAAAGCGGCAAAAATCTAGCGAAATCTAGCGTTTGAGAGGTATACTCCCAAATGACGTTTTTTTCGATTTCTCTGATGATTTTGTCAATCATATGGTAATCATGTAATAATTTACAAAAATCGTATTAATTATGACTAATGCGATAAAAGTGAGAATAAGAGAAATTTTGATACTTTGATGATTATTAATATTATCACTATTATCATTATTATTTATTATTATTACTATTATTATTACTATTATTATAATTATTATTATTATTTTATTATTATTATATTATTATTATTATTATTATTATTATTATTATTATTATTATTATTTATATCGTTTTATAATATTATTATTGCAATTATTATCATTATTATCATTTTTTTCTAGTAGTATAATTGGAAAAATAATTATTAACAGTAATAATTACTGTAATAACGATATTATTAAAATAATGATATAGATAATTATTGTAATATCGTTATTATTGTTATTATTATTGTTTATTTTCTATTATTATTATTGTGTTATTAGTATAGTTGCAAAATTATATACTTAACTGCATAATTGCAATAATATGCATAAATAATTGCAAATAATAATGATAATAATTGCAATAATGATGATAATAATTGCAATAATGATGATAAATGATGATGATAATGATATATTGATGATAATCATGTAAAAATGAATATAATACACAGAATTGTCTCTATATAGTAAAAAAGTGAAAAGAACATAAGTTCCCAAAAGTCGAAAAAAGCGCAAAATCTAGCGAAATATAGCCTTGTGAGAGTATACTCCAAAGGTGACGTTTTTTCGATTTTTCTGATGATTTTGGCAATTATTAGGGTAATCATGATAATTAATTACCAAAATCGTATTAATCATGACCATAATGAGGATAAAAGTGAGATGAAGAGAATTTTGATAACTTTTGATGATTATTAATATTATCATATTATCATTATATTATTATTTATTATTATTTATTATTATATTATTATTATTATTATTATTATCATTATTATTATTATTTTATTATTATTATATTAGTATTATTATTAATTATTATTATTAGTTATCATTATTATTATCATTATATTATTATTATTATAATATCGTTAATTAATATTATTATTGTTATTATTAGCATTATTATCATTTTTGATAGTAGTATAATTGACAAATAATTATTATAACATAATAATTACTGTAATAACGATTATTAAATTAAAATATTGATATGAAATAATTATTATAATATCGTTATTCTTGTTTATTATTATTGTTATTTCTATGATTAGTGTTGTGTTATTAGTATCGTGTCAAATTATATATTATAACTGCATATTGCAATAATGATGATAATAATTGCAATAATGATGATAATAATTGCAATATGATAATAATTGCAAGAATGGAAAAAATTATAATTTATGATAATGATGGAAAATGGGGGGCAAATAATGATACTGAATTGATGATAATCATGAGAATAATGATGATAATAACAGGAATTGTCCTCCATATATAATAAACAAGGTAAAAAGAAAATAATTCCCCAAAACTCGAAGAGCTGCAAAATCTAGCGAAATATAGCCTTTTGAGAGTGTACTCCAAAATGCCGTTTTTTCGATTTCTCTGATGATTTTGGCAATTATTAGGGTAATAATGAGATACTTACCAAAATCCGTATTAATCATGAACAATATTAGGATAAAATTGAGATAAAGAGATTTGATACATTTTGATGATTATTAATATTATCAATATTATCCACTATATTATTATTATTATTACTATTATTATTATTAATTATTATTATTATTATATTATTATTATATTATATTATTATTATTTTATTATCTTATAATTATTATTATCATTATATTATTATATTAAAATATCGTTATTAATATTATGATTATTAATATTATCATTATTTCATTTTTATATTAGTATAATTGTAAAAATAAGTTTATAAAAGAAATAATTACTGTAATAACCCGCTATTAATCAAAGAATGATATAGATTATTATTATAATATTGTTATTATTTTTTATTATTATTGTTATTTCTATTATGTTGTTGTTGTTATTAGTATAGTTGCAAAATTACATATTATACTGCAATAATTACAATAATAATGATAATAATTGCAATAAATGATGATATTAAATTGCAATAATGATGATAATAATTGCAATAATGATTATAATGATGATAATGATGATGATAATGATAATATTGATGATAATAAAAACGTCATTTTAGAGTATACTCTCAAAAGGCTATATTTCGCTAGATTTTGCCGCTTTTTCGACTTTTGGGAATTATTTTCTTTTTACTTTTTTATTCTATATGGATACAATTCCTGTTATTATCATCATTATTATCATGATTATCATCAATATTATCATTATCATCATCATTATCATCATTATCATCATTATTGCAATTATTATCATCATTAAAATGACGTTTTTTCGATTTCTCTGATGATTTTGGCAATTATTAGGGTAACAATGAATATAATTACCAAAATCGTATTAATCTGACATTATGGGATAAAAAGTGAGAGTAAAGAGGAATTTTGATAGAAAAAAACAAAAAAAAAAAAATTTGATGATTATTTAATTATTATCAATATTATCATATTATTATTATTATTACTATTATTATTATTATTATTTATTATTATTTATTTCATTATTATTAGTATTATTATTATTATTATTCATTATTCCATTATTGTTATTATTTATTATGCTATTATTATTATTATTATTGTATTCTTATTATTATCATTATTATATCATTATTATTATTATTATTATTATACTATTGTTATTAATATTATTATTGTTCTTATGATCATTATTTAACATTTTTACTACTAGAATAAGTTCAAAAATAAATTATTAGAACAGTAATAATTACTGTAATAACTATATTAAATTAAAATATGACATAGAATAATTATTATAATAGCATTTATTATTGTTATTATTATTGTTATTTCTATTATTATTGTTGTTGTATTAGTATAGTGTGCAAATTATATATTATAACTGACAATAATTGCAATAATAATGATATAATTGCAATAATGCTGAGAATAATTTGCAATAATGATGATAATAATGTGCATAATGATGATAATGATGAATAATGATATGATAATAATGATATTGATGATATTATGATATTAATGATGATATTAAACAGGAAATTCTCTCCCTATATATAAAAAGGTAAAAGAAATAATTTCCCAAGTCGAAAAAGCGGCAAAATCTCGCGAATACAGCTTTTGAATAGTATACTCCAAATGGCGTTTTTTCGATTTCTCTGATGATTTTGGCATTATTATGAATAATGCATAATAATTACAAAATCGTATTAATCATGACAATAATGAGGATAAACGTGAGGAATCAAAGAGAATTCTGATAACATTTTGAAATATTATTATTATTATTATTATTATTATTATTATTATTATTATTATTATTATTATTATTATTATTATTATTATTACTATTATCTTAATTATTAGTATTATTACCAAAAAATCTATTATAACTGTAATAATAACAATAATAATAATAATTATAATAATAATAATTATAATAATGCTAGTGGTTATAATATTGTTATTAGTATTATTATTGTTATTATTATCATTATTGTTGTGGTTATTAGTATTATTGCAAAAATATATACTATAACTCCAATAATTGCAATAATAATGATAACAATTGCAATAATGATGATAATAATTGCAATAATGATGATAATGATGATGTTAATGATGATAATGATGATAATGATGATGATAACGATAATAATGATGATAATCATGATAATGATGATGATAATAACAGGAATTGTGTCCATATATAATATAAAAAAGGTATAAGAAAAACATTCCCAAAAGTCGAAAAAGCGGCAAAATCTAGCGAAATATAGCCTTTTGAGAGTATACTCCAAAATGACGTTTTTTAGATTTCTTTGGTGATTTCGGCAATTATTAGGGTAATAATGATAATAATTACCAGAATTGTATTAATCATAACAATAATGATGATAAAAGTGAGAATAAAGAGAATTTTGATAACATTTGAATAATATTAATATTATTGTTATTATTATTATTATTATTATTATTATTATTATTATTATTACCATTATCTTAATTATTAGTATTATTGCAAAAAATCTATTATAACTGTAATAATAACAATAATAATAATAAGTATAAGTATAATAATAATAATGCTAGTGGTTATAATATTGTTATTAGTATTATTATTGTTATTATTATCATTATTATTATTTGTACTGTTAGTATAATTGGAAAAATAATTATTATAACAATAATAATTACAGTAATAACGATACTAATTAAGATAATGATATAAATAATTATCATAAATTCGTTATTATTGTTATTATTATTGTTATTACTATCATTATTGTTGTGGTTATTAGTATTATTGCAAAAATATATACTATAACTCCAATAATTGCAATAATAATGATAACAATTGCAATAATGATGATAATAATTGCAATAGTGATGATAATGATGATGATAATGATGATAATGATGATGATAACGATAATAATGATGATAATCATGATAATGATTGTAGTGTACGGCTACGCACTCGCCGACTCTAAGGTCGATCTCGCCTGGACTGACATCGTCGTCGGACGCCGAGTGGTTGAGGCCGGGTCTTTACTATGCCACATGCCTGCCTTCTCTACCACGGAACAAAGGACGTGGGGAACTCTGCGATGCTGCCATTGACTTGGATGAGACATCCCGGGCTCCGCTTCCACCGAGGCGGGCAGTTACGAAATAATATGAACATGGTTATAAAAATAACCAAAGAACGTATTTTAAACCAAGTCTCGTTACTTGGATGGTGTTGAAATCTCCGAGAAAAATAAAAGATTTATTAATTTCCCAAGTCCCATACCGTAAATTGTACATTACCATTTTTTTCCTATATATACTTTCCTTCCAAAGTGTCACAATAGCCCCTGAAGGGAGTAATGGTCGTTTTGATAGTGTTTTTTCTTTCCCCCTTTTCAGGGTTGTTTGGGGTTTGGTTGGGCT
>NW_023641480.1:0-2500 GCF_015228065.2 Penaeus monodon
AATAACACCACGATATTCATAGCATTAGTAAAAAATGTTTTTCCTGCCAATTCAGGAAAAAAGAATTAGGTAAGGTCACAAGGTCTGTTAATTAACTCCTTTGTGGCAAAGCACTAGCAGAGCCATCTATGTGTAGAGACATTTCACAAAATAAAAAAAATGAGCACAGCATTTTCCCCGGCAGCAAGTGGTTAAAGATAGTGTTAGAATAGGCAATTCTTTAGTTAGAGTATTCAAATGGAAGTATTGTGTTAGATCTTTAGATTTATCTGAACAAACCACTGGGGAGAGGTCAGGGCATAAAAGACTCCAAGCAATATTAATTCAGAAGTACAACTGTGTCCAAAGTTCGACTTGGGAATAGCAAATGTCTCCTCTTCTTTCAGTCATCGGAGCTTGAGGACTGGGTTGAGGACAGTGAAGGCTGGGAAGGGGAGGCTGATGAAGGAGACCTGGATGCTGTCTTGCGAGAGAAACGACAGTATGAGAGGGAGAGACGAAGAGAAGAACAGCTGAGACGCAAAGCTGAAAGAGATGCAGCTCGGACAAATAAACTTGCTACTAGCAAGATTGCTACAAAGATCTCATAGGGAGGGTTGTTTCACTGCCTCCAGATTATATTTGTAGTTGTGATGCACATATTTAAGATTATTAGGGTAGGCACTCACACTGATAAATTAAACACACACACACACACACACACACACACACACACACACACACACACCACACACACACACACACACACACACACACACACACACCACACACACACACACACACACACAACACAAAACACACACACACACACACACACACACACACACACACACACACACACACACACACCCCACACACACACACACACACTGTAAGTGCCAGAATGATGGGCCCTACAAAATGGTAGGTGGCGAGCTTAGGGTATAAGGTAGACGACCAAGATGTCTTGACTCCTTTTATTATATAGTATGATGGAGTATGGCTGCGCCAAGGAGCGAGGTGTTGCTCCTTGGCTCCCCGCAGGGAGTCTGCCTGTCATCTCCTACAGTGGTCTAAAGATGGGCATAGATCACGTTCTTAACATATGGCAATCACTGGTGATGAAAGGTAGTGTTACAACAAGGCATAGCTCTTGTGGAAGGGGATAGACAATACAACATAGGAATGTCTAGTGTGGCAACGAGAGACGAATAAACAGGTAAAGCAATGGACATACTTATATGTATGTGTGTGTGTGGGAATATAGGCATGTGACAATACATAAGATTATACAAGGCATGTAGAATATCAATCATCAATAACGGTATTAGAATAAAATTGGCATACATATTTCAGTAACATCACATATATAAATCTGGGTTACATATTTCCCTGTTTTCCAAATGATGGTCCCCATCACAATCAAATATCGTGAGAAACGTAAAAACGACGCAAGTACTGTATGAAGCGGTGTGTATATTAGTATCGAGATTTGCTAGTGATATGAGTGCTAACGCATGCCGCGATTGCGATATTCTCGGGCTTCAGAACTACGTGAACGGGCGGCGCTGAAGGAAATCCGTCTTCAGGAGGCGTCACAGAATGCGAGCGAGCGAGCGGTGCTGAGGGAAGAGCATCCTCAGGCGGCGGTGAGAATCTAGTTAGGCAACTCATAAACTGCAAATGAATATCTATAACTGACAACTGAATGCAGAATACAACAAAAAAATTCATGCAAATTAAATAAGTCGAGATTAAGTATTGAACACAAATGAAAATAATATAAGGAAAAGCTAAGCATTGATCACCGATTTTTGTTTGATAAACCTTCACACTTGGGTCTTGGGTGCGGTGCGAGGCGAGGAGAGGCTGGGGAGATGCACGGCTGACGAGGCAGAGAGCGGGCCGCCCCTGTGCGGCTGACGGGGGGATTTGGAGCGCTGCGTGGTGAGCAAGGTCGTGGCGCGACAGGTTAGCAGGATGATGTTCCTCATTGTTCACAACTGCGTGGATGAATCCGCTTGGCGAGGAACTCGGCTTGGTGTAGAAATTTTTAGGTGGTCCTTGGTGATACGTGGTCCAGCTGGGGTTCTTCTAAAATCTGCACAGCGTTGGCGGCAATAGATGATACAGGTGTTGAGGGGTCAGCTGCAGGTGTTGAGAGTGGCGTGACTTGCTGTGTCGGAGTTTAGCAGCCAAGCGGACAGCGTCGTTATCCGGCCTTGGGACATCTCGGCAGGGGGACTGGCTCACACTATGGCGAAGTATTGCGTGCTCGGAAGCGCTGTATGAGTTCAAAGTCACCGCTAAGCCACCAGTTGTAAGTGCCAGAATGATGGGCCCTACAAAATGGTAGGTGGCGAGCTTAGGGTGTAAGGTAGACGAGCAAGATGTCTTGACTCCTTTTATTATATAGTATGATGGAGTATGGCTGCGCCAAGGAGCGAGGTATTGCTCCTTGGCTCCCCACAGGGAGTCTGCCTGTCATCTCCTACAGTGGTCTAAAGATGGGCATAGATCA
>NW_023641481.1:0-5000 GCF_015228065.2 Penaeus monodon
GGTAATGTATTAGAAAAGTGGAATGCTTCAGATAACTTGCGGTGCCATCTGAGGTTGTGATGTAAATCTTGGTTATGAAGCATACGGCTGAATAATATTAAGGGTGAAGGCCTGGCACATGTGATCATCTTTGAACAGAGTGTGATTGCTATTTGTCTGATTCTGGTTGGAGAGATTGGGTAAATAAGTCTCGACTCTTAAATTAGCTAGTCTAGTCCATTTCGAGGCAGCAAGTATTGATCTCATGGCTCTATTCTGTATGGTTTCTAGAGACACAATTTGGTCAGGGCTGAGTGTTAATAATGCAGGCGCAATACTGTCCACTAGGGATCGAAATGCATGTGTGTAGAAGAGTCTTAAAACTTACAAGAGGTAAGCTTCCTTAAAATACAGAGGCGGGATTTTGTTCTTTCTAGTAAGAATCGTAGGTGTGTGGTGGCGGACAGTTCAGAATTGAAGAATATGCCTAGGCATTTATATGATGGAACCCACTCAAGGGTATATTGCCTATATAGAGCTAGAGACAGGCTGATACTCTTCTTATCTGGACTGCCTTTGACTTATCTGGGTTAACTTTTAAATCAAGCTCTCTGCACATATTTTCCAGCAGGTCTAGCGGTCTGTGCATTTATGTGACGGTTTGGGCCAGTAGCTACAAGCTAGATGTCGTCTGCATAGGAACCTGACTTTGGCTTGCCTTCCAGTCAGGTAGTCTTGTATCCAATCAAGGAGCCTCCATCTGAGGTCCTTTTCTGCTAATAAGGATAAGATGGCCTTTTTATTGGCAAGTTCAAAAGCTTTTTCTAAGTTCAAGAAGACTACAATGATGTCATTTCCATCTAGAAGTGATAGGAGTGTTATGATGTAATCGCCAGTGCCTGCATCTTTTTGGTATGCAAAGATTGTTGGTGGAAAATCGGTGGTGAGATGTTGCAGTCTGTTAAGTACAGCTCTCTCCATGGTCTCTCCTAAACAAGACAGTAGGGAGTTTGGTCGAAAGGAGTTGGTGTCTTGCTTGGGAATTGGTTGGATGATTGCATGTTTCCAAGTTGGTGGTAAAAGACCCGTTTGTAGTGACAGATTAAAGATCCTGAGAAGAGCTATCCTGCACCTTGGGCCTAAGTGGTTAATGAAGGAATATGGGATCTTATCAGCTCCTGGAGCAGTATCTTTCTTGCTCAGTGAAAGGAGAGTTGGTCTCGGACTGAGTGTGGATTGTTTCTTGTATCTGTAGCTGTCTTATGGGAGAGAGTTGCTGTAGTTTTCTAGTAACATTTCCCGGTAACTGGTAAGATACGCTTGCAGCGAACATGTCTCCTAGTCTGTTTGCTTCCTGTAATGGATATGGGTGTGTGGAGGGCTTGGGTTTTCGTGATCCAGATGCTGTTCTGAGTTTATCCCACAATTCCCTGAGTGTTGCATGGGTGGAGATGCTCTCACACCAAGTAAGCCATGCCTGATTTCTGATCTCTAGGATTTTGCAATTGACTAGGCGTCTGAGGGCTCTGAAGGATTCATGAATCTCAGGGAATTTGTTTTCCTTAGTAGATTCCTGAATAGATGCATCCTTCTTTGGAGTTTCTCGGATTATCTCACAGTAGAGCCAGCTATCTTTGTGTGAGTGGTAGGTTGTAGTAGTCTTAGGGATAGCTATGTTGGCAGCTTCTTTAATGTCAGTGGTGAAATTCTGCTCCAGCTGAGGTAGCTCTGTTGCTGCAGTATAGTGAGTTGCCCAATCTTCTAAAATTTGAGTGAACCGTGGCTAATCTGCTTTATTTAGATTCCATCTTATAACTGGTGGAGGAAGTGGTGTGCGTGGTAACTGTAGTTGTTTATTGTAGCAAGGTGGTCAGAGGTGAGAAATGGATGATTATCCAGTCTGCAGTGGACAATAAGGATGTGGAGAGGAAAACTAGATCTAAGACTCCGCCTTTGGTGTGTGTAGCTTGTCTGGCATTCAGCAGTGAAACATCTGCAAAGTAGTCTAGAAGTAGCTTGATGTGTCTTCCTGCGTCATCTATTCTGTAAGCAGAGGGAGTGGAGGGGTCATTCCAGTCTGGGTGGTGTGCATTAAAGATGATGATGGTTGGTTCGTTTGCTGCTAAGCCAGAAAAGTTGCTCTTCTTGCAACATCCAAGGCTTCATGCAGCTTGCTACTTACATCTGCGGTGATCTAGTACAAACCAACCGGGAAATGCCCTGGTTGGCCTATCAACAGGTAGAGGGGTTGGTCTTCGATGGCTCTGTTGATAGCAAAATTTATTGCAAAGTGCACCAGGGATATATATCGATCCCAGCCTAGGGGATGATCTTCTACCAGGGTTACAAAAGAATCCTTCATAACACGATTTGTCCTTCCTACCAAACTGTTTGCCAGTGGGGTGGAAAGCTGTTGTCAGGGTGTTGTTTGGACTGTTAAGTCCTCGCAAACACTACGAAAGATCTGTACAAATCCACCAGATCTGCTTTGACACCCTCCATGGGATGAGCAGCTTGTTTCAAGGGGGCACACCTGTCTATACCTTTCTTCTTTAGACATGCCTTACAAGCTGATACATACTTAAGTGTCTCAAGCATGTCAGGGAAACAGGTCACACAATTTGTGAAAGGTATGACAGATACCATGGTGTGTTGCAATGAGAGATGCATGTGCTCTTTAATGCACTCTGGTAGTTGCCTTATTCTAGACAAGACTCCAATGCGCAATTCGAATTCGTCCAAAGGCAAATGTCGTTCCTGGGCGCCACCCTTCTAGAAACACTGCTATTCCATGCAACAAAGTTTAGTTGCTCGGCGCTCATTGCATATGGATCTTGAGTAGAGAGGGACATGGGCACAATGTCATGTTAGAGCATGACGGGAGCATAATTGATTTGACCCTGCTTGTATTTTTTCTGGGAAATGTGACCTGTCATTTTCTCCACTCAAAAGATTCATCTATACTTACAGTGGTAAAATACAGGTAAGCATTAAAACGCCCTTACAGTTTTCCAAAATTGCAAGTGCCTCACGATTAGTAGCATATACCTTGTTTTCTGCACCACATAGTTTGCGGCTGAAGTATGCTATGGGATAAAGCTAAATTGTGTCAGTCTGCATAATGATGGACCTATAGCTACCTATGAGTTATGTAATTAATTTATTTAAAATCAAAGTTATTATTAAAAGTTTCTCAATTTTTCAAAAGTATACTTTTGATCTGGGTCCCATACAAACCGTGCATTCTTTTGTGTGTCTCATATATAATGTTCCAATCTTTGCATTCTTAAGCACAAACTTTCAGCAAAAAATACTCGTGGCAAACTCACATTTTCCCAGGTATAATTTATAACCCGAGTTGTCTGAATGCTGCAGAGTTTCATCAGGTGTTTAAATGTTCTCATTAAAAGTTAAAGTATGCACAATAGTGTCATGCAAGTATACAACTGTATCTGTTTTAGATACCAGTATAAGGTTGACCTTCGGTTGAAACATAGATGGACATAAGGGACGCTTCTCTGTTATTGGCATCATGTGTGCAATGTTTATGACACCTCCAGCTGCGAACTGAAGAGTCTTGGCTTTTGGGCAAGAACTTCACACATCTGAGTCTTACAATGGCCCATCAGATGCAAAAGGGAAAATATCTGCATTTCCAGGATATGTGCGAGTACAGCTGTAACATTAGTGTCTGCAGTGTAGGCAACATTATGGGATGCTTCAGGTGTGTCGCCCATTTCCTCAACTTCATGAAGTTCTACCAGGTGTACTCCATTTTTGAGCTTAAAAGAATTGTGTAGCAGATTAAGAAGCCACACCATGACGTCTTCTGTAGTGTTTGATACTTTCACGTGGTAAAACCACCAATATCGGTGTCCCTCAACAGGTAATTGTTTTTCAGTGAGCAAGTTTGAAATAAATATAGGTATAAACCTTCCACTTTCTGGTGGGTGATTCACAGAACGTCTTATTACAGTTCTTGCACGCGAAACGATTACTGATAAATCCTATTTTATATTCATCACAACCTTACTGCAAATGTTTTCCCTCTACACCGGAGGTACAAGATATCAGTTTATGAAACAAAGCTTAGGGGCAAGTCAAGCCTCTTCAGGTCAACAACAATCAAGATTTCTCTAAAGAAAACAGTTCCATCAACAGTGCGGACTGGGCAACTACATTTTTATTCTTGTTATTTTACTCTTGTCATTACAAGAGATTTCCTGAGGCATCTTGAAGTCACCTCCGAGTTCAGAAGTTCATGAATAATGTGAGGGAGCTATGTTTCAGAAGAGTTCCTTCCGGACTCTGTTTCATTGAAGGCATTCAGCATCATGCTTGAGATCATTTCTCATCATCCCAGCCTAGGCGTGGGCTGCAGGTGAAGGTTTGCGTGGCTCCTGTGTCACTGTGCCTTACATTTTTGTTAGAAGGGTTGGCCCCATCTCCGGCGATAAGAGCGTTTATGTGAGAGGGTGGCAACGAAAACATGTCAGAGGATACGTGTGATAACGACACTCCGTATTGTCATGACGCGAGGTTCGAGTTCTGTGATGTCTGGGCGGTTCTTCGACAGGAGTTATAGCACGAAGGATGGCGAGCAGCAAGCGGATCCGTCCTTACAACACCTGTTCGGGTATTCCAGGTCCATGTGTGGTAATCATTCCGTACTTGTTCAGGATCGTAAGGAATCGGTAAATTTTCCAGTTTCATCCAGCCTCCGACTTCAAACAATTCTTTATGGAATCTAATTCTTCTGTAGTTTATCGCTGTTAGGCTGCTGTTATCCGTCGCATTTGACTCGTTGATGAGTGACGGAACCTGTATTCCCCGACGGCAATGTTAATAAAATGTGTATTTTGTGGAAGAATTAGCAGGATTTACACACAACCCCCCCCCCCCAAAAAAAAGGAAATAGCTTAAATCGTGTATGTCGAACCTCTACAGGAAGGGGAGTCCGGATTCAACCCTACAGCTACGGACTAAAATTCTGTAGTTAAATCCGGGATTACTATTTGCCA
>NW_023641482.1:0-10478 GCF_015228065.2 Penaeus monodon
CCCAAAAAATGGAAAGAAAATTTTTTATAACTGGCTTTACTAAAAAGGGAATTAACAAAAAAACATTCTTTTAAAGGAATAAAGGAAAACAATGAAAAAAAAACCTTAAAAACAAAAGTAAAAAAAAATATATTATTTCCTGACATTTACAGAATTGAGCTAGAGCAAATTAATTTAAATGCAATTGCCACACTTTATATTTACAAAAAAAAAGCTTTTCATGCAAATTTTTAAACAATAAAGACTATTTTTTTTCGGGCACAAAGGAAAAAACAGAAATTAAAAACTTAATTTAGAAGAAACATTCATTATAACTATAAACAAAAAGTTTTTTGGCTTCCCTGAGGTTTACAGAAAAAAATGACAAACGTAGCTAGAAGAAAACTTCCCCGTAAAAAATTCCCCAAAAAAAAGAGCCTTACACGCAAAGATAAAAAAAATTTTATTTTTCAACAGTAGCTTATCATCAATTTTATCCCAATTACTGTAAAGCACCCGGGAATTCTATCTCAACTACACCATTTTTAGGTTACAGACTAAATTTACACTTATTATATTTTTTTGGTGGCAACATTATCACTCATTATGTGTTCCTAAGTTTCTTCAAAAACCAAAGAATAGCTTTTAAAAGTCGGGCAGAGGGGCTTCAGAGGTTCGAGTAGGCGGCCATCTTTGTTTTTTTGGAGGCAAAGGGAAACAGCTCCAAACCCGCTCGCTTCGACGAAAAGCTTCGCGAAACGTTTTTAAAACAGACCGTTCATTCATTTCGCCCAAAACGCCGGTACGCACTCCCCAAGGAACCCCGGGTCACAAAAAATCACACTATATAGATGATGTAGATAGTAGATAGATAGATAGATAGTAGATGATAGATGATAGATGATAATAAATAAATAAATAAATATGCGTTTTAAAATTGTATATAGACTATATATAATATTATACCTATATAATATAATATATAATATTATAATATTTTAATATTATATATATATAAGTATATGATATATTACACATATACATGCTTTGTGTGCTTGTGCGGATGTTTGATAGTATAAAAATTTCTATACATTTTGGGGTTTGTTTGTTTTGGGAAGTGAATGAAAATGGGTCGTGTGTGTGTGTGTGTGTGTGTGTGTGTGTGTGGGTGTGGTGGTGTGTGTGTGGGGGGTGTGTGTGTGGGGTGTGTGTTTTAAAAGGTGTGCATTTAAAGTGTGTGTATATATATACACCATTTTTAAATTGTTAATATTTTTACATATTATACAAATGTATATATATATATTATATATATATATATATATGTATATATATGCCCACAACTCACACACACCACACACACACACACACAACCCCAAACACACAACACACACAAACACCACCCCCCACCAACACCCCAAACACAACACACATTTACATGACATTTATGATAGGGCCCTACAATTTAAAAGTATAGGGTATGTATACTTTTACCCAAAACGGGAGTTTGGAAAGATAATTAAAAATTTTGGGATAAGATAAAAAGAAAAAATTTTCGTTAGTATTTTGGGAAAAAGGGTTTTCAAAATATTTAATAAAAACCATGTTGCAATTCAGACTTTTAAAAATTTTTGGGGAAGGTGATTCCTGGCCCTTTTGGTTTGCTTTTTTTTAATGAATGACCTTCGACGTGCAGAGATTTAAATCTGTTTTGTCATCTATTGTTTTTAGAGTATCCCCAGGGGAAGGCATCCTTATAAATTTTAGAATGAGTATAATGTCCACTCACTTTTTTTTTTATTTTATTTATAGGGTTAGTGGGGAATTTGTGTTGTATTCATTTACTTTTCCAATTGCTATTTTGCATTAATGTTTATAGTTTTTTGTGTTTTTTGTATTTGATTCTTTTGGTAACCCCATAGATGGACTCTTTTAAAAGTTGAAGCAAGGATTTTTTTAGATCTCATTTCAGTTTGATTTTTTATGCGTTTAGGTATATTCTATAAAAGTTGCCCACGTGTGTCTTAGTTTTTATTCTGTGCTCTCCTGATTTTTAAGTGCAATTTTGGCTGTATGACTTCTTTCAAAATTTGCGATTGTGTTGTGGAATTTTTTTCCGTTTGGGCGGCTTCCTTTGATTAACGTTTTTCAAAATTTAAAATTTAATGATATTTTTCGAAAAAAATCTTCGCCTGTAAGAATCTGCTGGTATTTTTTATTAAACCTATTTTTTTATGAACTTCCTTACAGTGGCAGCGTTAGGAACTGAGATCATCGGCCTACTGTATTTTTTGCAATGGTCGTTAGATCGCAATCAGGATATGAATAAAATCACCCCAATATAATTATTGTCTTTTGGAAATTTTTACTGCCTACTTTCTTGGGTACTAGTTGTCAATTTTTTTATTTTTCATTTTTTTTGTTTTGCCCCCTTTCCCTAATGAGGATGTAATGTTCAACACGGCTTTTTTTGATTAGTTTTCACTTTGGTTTTTAATCATTTCCACAGTTTAAATTCGTTGTGTGCGTTTGGGATAGGATCATTAGTATGGGAGTGAGTCGGTTCCGTTTGAATTAGAATCAAAACCCATGAATATTTTTTAGTACCCTTTAAAATTTGTTACTTTCTTAGAATTTCCGTTCTTAAATTTGAATTATTAAATTGTCGTTTAAGTCACCCAAGATGAAGAAGCATTTTTTTTCCATTGTATTTTTTAGAAAAATATTTTCGAGAGAGTCGAATGATTCAAAAAGTAGCAAAGGGTTTTTAAAAATAGTACCCAGAACTAAACTGAGATGCATACTGCTTGCACAGTTACCCGGGGTTATTTTTTTACAGCGAGGGGGATCTTTTTTTATTAAGGGTATCTAACTATTTGCGACTCCCCACCTCGCCCTTTCGGACACCAATAAAAATAAAATGTTGACATTCTTTAGAAGTTAATTTCTTTCGAATAAACCCTTCAATTTTTCAAGTCTATATATACATACATACATATATATATATATTATATTATATATTAATATATAATATATAGGTGTGTTGGGGGTGGGGTGTGTGTGTGTGGGTTTTGTGTGTGTGTGTTGTGTTTTTGATATATATATTATAATATATATATATATATATATATATATTATTTATAAAATATTAATATAATATAAGTATTCTTTCTTATCTAATATTATATATCATCCCTATTATTTCTATATGTCTATCTACTATCTACAATATAAATAAAAATATATATATAAAATATACTAATTTATATATATATATATATATATAAATTTTATATATATTTTGAGTATGTGTTGTGTGGGTGTGTGTGTGTTGTTTATGTGTGTGTTGGTGTGACGTGGTACATGTTGTTGTAGGGATGATTATTTTTGTAGTATGTTGTATGTAGTATTTATTATGTATGTAGTATGTATTATATGTTGTATGATTTTTGTTGTATGTAGTGGTAGTATGTGGGTAGGTGGAGGTAGGAGTAGTAGTAATATGCATGTGCTATATATATAAAAATATTATATTATATATATTATATATATTAATAATAATTTATATTTTAAAATTTAATTTAAATTTTAATCTAATACTTTAAATTTTAAAATATAAAATTTAATATATATATATATAATATTATATTATTATGTATAAAAATTTTTAAAATAAAATATATATATATATATAAATATATATAATATACATAATATTTAAAAATTCATAGACTTTAATATATATAATTATATATATATATAATATTATTATTATATATATTATATATATATAGTATTTTATTATATATACAACACACACAAAACCCACGCAGCACGACATATACACACATACTCGTGAGTATGGTGTGTTGTATGAGTGTTTGGGGGTTTGTGGTATGTATAGATATATTTTTGTATGTGTTAGCACACCTTCGGCTTCCCTACCGCCCTAAAAAGTAAACTCGAACCCCTCCCCCTCAGGATGCGCGTCAGGGATGTGAATCATATAGATCATTTTGGGGGTTCATAAAACGGGGGGCTAGTTTTTTGAGCAGTTTCGGTAAAACCCCCAAAAAACAGTTTTTGGAGCAAGAAATGCCACAGTGTCTGTCCCGGCCCCACCATCAGCGAGGAACCTCCCCCAAACGAGGTTTAGGAGGGCGTTTTCCAACGAAGTGGGGAAAAACTGCAGGATAGTGATATCCTCTGAACTGCAAAAGCTGGGGTGAACGTAGGCTGGGGGCCCGCATACAGTCCGATGCCATCTGGCAGTCGGGAAAATCATTCCCCTGCCCTGCTGAGGGGCGGGGTTATCCCTCCGGAGGGGAAAGGGGATTTTTGGGGTTTGTACAACTCCCGTGGCATTACAGTCCATACCGGGCAAGGTTGTCCCCTGTGGACCCCCCTCCCCATAGGTTTCTCTCTGCAGACAACCCGGGGGAGAGTCCTGGGGGACGACCCGGAGACTGACTTGGGCAGCTCGACGGACTTGCGAGGAATTAGAGATGGGCCGGGGGCCTACCTGGGACTCACCTCGATGGATCCCGGGGTTTTGAAGCGAAGCGTATCCCATCGCCCCCCATCGCTTTAGCCTTGATGATGATGTGTGTATATATATATTATATATTATATTATATATATTATATATAAATATATATATATATAAAAAAAATTATGACACCACACAAATGGTGTGTGTGAAATATATATAATATATATATATATTATATAATTAAAATATATATATATATATATATATAATATATATAAATTATAATATTATATATATATATTTATATATATATATATATAACCGCAAATACTCACAGAAATGTGTTGTATATGTGCATGCGTGTGTGTGTGTTTTTTTTGGGTTTTTGGTGTGTGTGTGTGGGTGCGTGGCGTTGCTTTGGGTGTGCGGCGTGTGCTTGTGCGTGTGCGTTGGGGTGTGTGTGTGGTGTTGTGTGTGTGTGTGTGTGGTGTGTGTGTGTGTGTGTGTGTGTGTGTGGTTGTGGGGTTTTTGCACTTTTAATTCTTTCCTTTATTTTTGCACACTAAAAGGGGTTTGTGGTGCGTGATGTACATATTAGTTTTTTTTTTCATGCTCCATAATCCGTTTTATGTATCAGTGCCCCTAATATGAGTATAAAAAAATTGTAAATTTTAAGTAGGTACCCTGCAAACCCGTCATGTTTTTTGAAATGGAAAGTAAAAAGAAGTAAAAAGAAAAAAAATCTTTTCCCTTTGCTCCCCGCCCGCCTCATCCTGCTCACGGCCCAAATCACGCCGTCAGGATTCGACGCCCTTGTCTCTTTCCCATCAGGCGAGCTCCCCAACTGCTTTTTTACACAAAAAAAAAAGGAGAGAGAGGAGAGGAGAAGAGAGAGAGAGAAGAGAGAGAGGAAAGGAGAAAGAAGAGAGAGAGAGAGTAATGTGTGGGGTGTGGTGTGAGTGAGAGAGAGAGAAGAGAGAGAGAGAGGAGAGAGAGAGGAAGAGAGAGAGAGAGGAGAAGAGAGAGAAGAGAGTGCATATACTGTTACTTCTATCTATTTAATTTTACTATGTAATGAATATATAATTTTAAAAAAATTATATATATATAATATATAAATAAAATTTTGATATATATATGTAATATATATATATATATATATTATATATTTTATATAATAATATATATACAATTAAAATATATATAACGGTGCCCCCCCCGTCCCCCCCATTTCCTGCACCCCTTTGAAAAGTATTTCCCATCCACGTGCCCGGGTGGACGCTACACTTGCCCGAGGATCCCCTAGTTTTATCATTTCGGTCTAGAGCTCGAGGTGTACAGTCAGTCCAGCCTTCCCCCCTCAGGGCGGTTGGCCCGGGACCCGACCCCCCGCCACGCTTACCCAAGCATTGTTCGTGTGTTCCCTTCACGTGTTGCTCTTTTAACAAAGAGTCAAGCCTCATAAAAATAAATCCCTACAACCAATGTACCAAGATCTGAGCCTTTACAGTAAAGCCATAATATACAGTGTTTTTTTTTTTGTTTGTTTTTGTGTGTGTTTTGTTTTGTGTGTGTGTGTGTGTGTGTGTGTGTGTGTGTGTGTGTATGTGTGTGTGTTGTGTGTGGTGTACATACACACAAACGAAATATATAATATATATATATATAAATTATATATATATATTATATATATTGGGTGTGTGTGTGTGTGGTGGGTGTGGGTGTGTGTGTATTGTATTTTTTATATATATATATTAAAATATATTTATAATAAAAATATATATATATATATATTATATAACATTAAAAATATTATATATATATATATAAAATTAAAATTTTAATTTTATTATATTATTTATTATATATATTTATTATTTTATAAATTTATTATATAGCGTGTGTTGTATATATATATATAATATATATATAATATTATATATATATTATAAGAGAGGGGAGAGAGGAGAGAGAGGGGAGAGAGAGAGAGAGAGAGAGAGAAGGAGAGAAGGGGGGAGAGGAGAGAGAGATAAAAGCCAAGTTTTCCATGATGTAAAATTGGGGATTCTATGGCCTATTTTTTGACTAAACCCAAAGGTGTCGAGGGTAAAAAATCTATACGAATTCCTCGCGAGCTCGGGGAAATCGTGGTTCGGGTTATGCAATTTTTTGCGTATAGAACAGCGCCCTCGGGCCTTCCCCGAGTCGGAGGGGGGGTATTCTGCCCAAAGGTTATTATGAATACCTGACTCCATTAAAGACGCTTGATTCGAGTTCCTGAGGACCCTAAGCCCAATGAAAGGGAAGCTTCAGGAAATCCAAACCATTCAAATTTGATTTTGATGCCGAACCATACACATTGACCCATAATCATTTGGGAACTTAATTAGGGCTTATATATTTTGTAAAGACTCTGTCAATTTCCCCTTTATTCCCTGCGATGCACTTTAGTGAATTAAATTTACCCTGAAGTTCGGGATCTTCTATGTGAAAAAAAAAAAATAATAGAAAAAAAAAGCCGAAAACATTTTCTTGGGGAAAAACTTAAACCCCTACGGGAGGCCCCAGTCATGAATTATCCAGTGCCAATGGAGCGTTTTTGCGGAAAATTTCTATATTATGTAAAATGCCTAAGCACAATCTTTTGGGTAATTTAAGATCGGGGAGAGCTGGTAAGTGTCTTTCCCTCATATTAGTAATGTGGTGAAAAAAACCTTCCTTGGGGACCCCGTTTGCCTAGACAAAAAATGTCAGAAAAAAGGAATTGTCAGGAACAATTTAAAAAGCAAATATCCTTCAAAAATAAAATTTGAATAAAACAAGGAAAATTTTCCAGTAACGTAAAAGCAAAAATTTTTCTCAAAGGCCATATCCCCATGTAAATTCATATCAAAAAAATTTTAAAACCAAAAATTTTATTTTAGAAAATGCCTTATAGACTTCCCGTTTTATTGCTGTTTAAAAGATTCCCCTCCGGGGAAAAAGTGTTGGGTTGCAGTTCACCAATTGTTTGGTGGTCGGAAAACGCGGGATGGAATTGTCTGAGTGCTTTATATGAGAACTGCCTGGCAAAGCACCCCCCCGTCTCTAGGTGAATCGAAATTTGTTCCCTCGAATTATTTTTTATTTTGATTTTTTTTTTTTTCTATGCAGTGGACCAAAACATGTGATATTGAGTATGTGTTAATTGTAGAGAAAAGCTCCCCAAGAGTCTCTTTTTGATTGTCTAATTGTTCTAATGCCCTAGCTTTTGCTACTTTGTGGCTATTTGTTGCAAATTTCTCGTTAGAAAATTTTCTGAAAAGCTGTAGGCCCTATGCTTTCCCCCGCGCCTGCGGCAAGGAATTTATGTTAACTTTATCTGTCGGTCTTAGGAGGGCTACATTTCTGATCTAAATCGAATTTTAAATATTTTTCATTTTATCTCAATATTTTTTCCCAACAATTCGAGCTTGACGTCCTTGTGGGGGCGACCCAGTCTCTTTTTTTACTTATTTTCGCGATATAAAAGTATGTGGTTTTTCCCATGGGGGGGGGGGCGTAGGTAAAACCCCCACAGGTTTAAAGGGTTGGTGATTTTGGTTGGGGCCCCCAAGTCGATTACCCGAGGGTTTGGGAAATTTTAAAACCCTGTGATTTTTACCAAACAAAGGGGTTTGCTATCCTAGTTTTTTTCAAAAGTGGGGGGTCAGTACGTAATTTTAAAAGGTGGGGTGACGTCCGTAGTTTTTTCATTGCCCCGTTTCCCAAAGCGTTTTGGGGCTTTTTTTAAAACATTTTGTTTTTCTTTTTCTTATTTCGCCTGCTTAACCCCAAAATTTTTCCTGTTTATTTTCATACCTCCCCTTCCATCGGGTTTTTATCAAATCACACAAGTTTGGGGTTGAAAAATGCAACTGAAATGAATCGTTCGTTCTCACACACAAAAAAAAATCGTGAATAGATATGTCAGGGAAGCCCTGCTGTCTTTTGGGAAAAAATTAAACCACGGATTCTTGTTTCACAGGAGTACCGGGACAGGGGAACCCAAAACCACCCGTTTTCATTTTTTGAGCTTTCCGACAAAAACACTGCGTCCGTCTAAATCTGCATATACAGGAGAAAAATTTGTAAAAAACTAGACTTAAATAGGAATATAAATTACAGCGCAAATAAAAAAAATATAAAAAATTAAACAAAAATTTATAAAAAAAAAATCGGGGAAAATACGAAAATGAAAAAACGAGTTCTGCTTACGATTTTCTTGCGTAGATAATTTAAAAAAATTTTGAACCCCTGGATGTCCGTATTAGGGGGGTGGGGGGGGAGGAGGGGGAACTTTGTGAAAATTTTTTCAAAGAAGAGAGTAGGGCTTTCATTGTGTTTATTTTTGGTTTTATTTCTTTAACAATAATGATTCAAAAACCTTTAAGTCATTACGTATTTTGTTTTTTCCATTATGTAAAATCATCTAGTTTTTTTACAGGTTTTGTTTTCAAAGAGTGGTCTCAATTAATGAGTCGTTGGGAGGTTATGGCGTAATTTTACCCCGATAAGAGACTCTTTATGCTCACATACCCAAAGATCAAAAAGTTGGACATTGAATTTCCCCTGTAAAAATTATAACATTTTTTCTAAGTTTTACAGCTTAAAGGTATAACCATAGATTCACTAAAATTCCCCAAAGATATAGATCCGGGCATTTCAAGCTACTCACTATAAAATCGGGGAAAAGCTAAAAAATTTGTTTACTAAGTGTAATATCCTCTATTTTTCAAAAATAGAAAATTTCCCTTATTCATGCTTTTAATTCCCTTAAAGTTTCTAACGAGAAAAACGATAAAATCTTTTTAAGAAAAAGATAGACATTTTAGAAAACTGACATCCTTGAAGTCGAAAGAGAAAGTAATTTTTAACTATCAAATGGAAAAAACTACAAAACCCAAGTTACAAAAATTTGGGTCTTGATTTGCTTTACCGCAAATCCCTACATTTGCGAGCATTTTTTTTTTTTTTTTTTGCTTTAGAAGTCTAGTATACAATTAATAACTGTAAATTTGTAACCTCTGATCTGGCAAACAGAAGTTTTTGGAAAAATTTCTTTTTAAGCTAAGATACTTTTTACGACTTCAAAAAACAGAACGGGGGACCATTTTAGCAAAACCAAAAACCCCCGCTTTTAATCTTTAAAAAATGACCCTAACATCATTTAACTAAACGGGAAGGAAAAGGCGTTGTGAATTAAGAAAAAAGTTATGCGACAGGCGTTTCTATGAATTGTACGAAATTTTGAGGTTAATACGAGCTATTTTCCAGATTATTCAATTAGAGGATAAAAAGAATGGGAAAGCTAAAAAAATTTTAAAGGCAATGGCTTCATTTCCTTGGATAAATACAACAAACCCGAGCTCGGTTCCTTCCCCGGAAAATTTTATGGACTACCAAAAGTTCTAAAACCCCATGTACCGATTAGACCTTCTTGTGAAATATAAAAAAATTTTAATTTCAATCTAGTCAAAATTTTATGTCAATCCAAAACCTATTACTACTAATGAAAAAATTTTGATTTTTTTTAAGCATATGTCCATTTTTGTTTTTAAAACCCCGTTTTCAATGGCCAATTTTGACGTACAGTCATTATTTACAAAATTTCCTTTAACGAGAGAGAAATTTTGTAAAACAGTTTTTTTGAGAAAACCGACATGTCTAAAATTTACAAAAAACCAATTTAAGAAATAGTTAAAATTTTTCGTGGAAGATTTTTTTTTTATGTTTTAAACCCTCAATTATACTTCAAAAAGAGGCGTACCAATGGGGCCCCTCTCGCAAATGTTTTATATTAATAATAATATTAAATTTTTATATATATATATATTTAATTAAAATTTTTATATAATACATAATATAATATATATATATATTTAAAATATATTATTATAATATTTTTATTTAATATTATCACAGAGTAAAATGGATAGCAGACTGCCCATCTGATTTAAACCCGTTTTATAAAAAAAAAGTTGAAAGT
>NW_023641483.1:0-10477 GCF_015228065.2 Penaeus monodon
TTTTCCGGGGGGTTGTTTCTTTGTTCTGGAAGCAGAATGTCAGTGTTCCAAGTGTTCTGAAAGCAGAATATCAGTGTTTCCAGTGTTCTGATAGTGGAATGTTAGTTTTTTCCCAGAAATCTAAAAGGGGAAGTCAGTGTTTTAAAGCGTTCTAAAGCGAATGTTATGTTTCAATGTTCCGCAAGCGGAATGTCGTGTTTCCAGTGCTCTGAGTGGGGAATGTCATTTTTCCAGTTTTCCCGCAAGCTGAATTTTGTCTTTTTAGACTTCTAGAAGTGGAATGGCATCAACTTTAAAAAAAAAAAAAAACACTTTTCTGTTTGAAATTTGGGGCATCTGGAATTCAATTTTGAAGTTGAGTATTATCATGGTTTTGTATTAATTCGACTCGTATTGATGATGTATACTTAAAGGGAAACACTGCACGCCCATTTACAATGTGCAAGTCTGTCGGGCTGCCATATAAGTCTGCTGTCACTCTAAATACTATATA
This sequence comes from Penaeus monodon, assembly GCF_015228065.2. Lineage (NCBI taxonomy): Eukaryota > Metazoa > Arthropoda > Malacostraca > Decapoda > Penaeidae > Penaeus > Penaeus monodon. The sequence goes on from NW_023641483.1 coordinate 494, forward strand.
ATAATGTACTGTATGTATATATTAATTATACAAGTTTTGGATGTATATGTTTTGAGTGTTATACATGTTTATATCTGTGAGCCACCTATGTTATTGACATATATGGGCAGGGGGGGTGCTTTAGTAATTAAAAAAAAGGGTTGTGTGCCAGAGTAAAAGGAAATTAATAGGGGCCACATAAAAAAAAAATTAAAAGGGGTGTGGTCTCAAAACAGTTCAGCATATTGAAAAGAAAGAATATATTTTCTAGTATGATAATATCATGTTTTCTTCTTTCCATATAGAGAAATTGACACAATTATTTTGAAAATCCATTAAAAAACTGAAAATCAGTTTTATCTACTTTGGAACCACGGGTCTGTTGAAATTTGCCCTACGTAAGTAAGGTAAGGATCGCTTTCTTTTGTTTTTGACTTGGTGTTTCATTTTTCTGATATATTTTACACAGGATAATTGGCCATCACTAGCACTTCAAAAAATAATTTAGGATAAATCCAGGTTTTGCACACACAAGGTTCCTCCATTCAACACTTTAGGCTGTAAAATGTACAAATTAAATTTTTGCATTTGATCAATGAGGGTCCTGTATAGTTCGTGTTGAAATCAATGAAAGAGGTGTGGCATATAATGAAGCTATACTCTTGTGTCCAACTTACATATCCCGAAGTATTGCTTTGAATAGATATGATCTATACTTTACCTTTCTTGACAATAACCCCCAAATAAGACATACTCCTAGTGCCATTGAATGTAGATGTTAGCCCAAAATTCAGGGTAACATTGGCTTCTTGCCATTATAATCTTAAACGAAAGACTCACCCATCTGTGACTCCTTACAAACTCATGTTCACAACAAACAAAACTTATAATGATGAGATTGCTGAAATTGGTATGTGCTGTTCATGTGGTGGGAAACCTGACATTCCAGCCTCAGCAGGGGAAACTTATTGTTCTCAATGATTCCTCAGCAATCAAACTCCTTGACTGGGGTTGCTATACTATACTTATGCATACAGCATCATTACTGGTAAAGTGTATGAAATGGTTCCAGGGAATGTGTACGGAAATGGGTCACACTTCTACTGGTCAAGGATACATTATAGAAAGAAGGTTCACGGCAAAGATGGCAGAGGTATGATTTTTGGGGAGAAATTGAACGTTTTCAGCGATACTGTTCAGGAGGGCTGGAGATGCATTTATAAATACTGAAGAAGAAAACTCAGTAGAAAAGTAAGTGTCTTGTTTTAAGTAAGGCCCTGTCGGTGTGCTGGGGCCAAGGAATGTCCCGGAGAATCATCATGGTTCAAAAAGTAATGTGCTGCAGTTGTCGAAAATGGTATCATTTTTATTTGGGTACTGGAAAAAGTGAAAACTGGGAAAAGTATTTTATATGTAACGACTGTCAGTGAAATGTCTATAATGCAATAATCGGAATATCTTCATGTAGCTTCAACAAAAATTACCGTGAAAATGTTACCTGAGTTTGTAGATACAATCAAATCTGAAATGTAAATACATAGCTTGCTTGTTTGTTTGGTCTCAGCAACTTTCGTGAGTTTTACAAAAAACCGTTTAAAAAAATGTGTATTTTTGACTTTAACTGTCATTAAGACATTACTTCTGTAAGTAATATAAGGGCATTAAACGATTGTACATACATGAATTTTAAAAGCATTTAAAAATTTTCAGAATATATACTATGGTGAAATAAATGAAAACTTTCCTGTCAACTACCATTTATTGTTGTCATTATCTCTTTTTTCACTCTATTCTTCAATAAAAAGTTATTGTTTCAGAATCAAAAAATATTCTTAAATGTATAATCCCAAAATTTTTTTACAAGATAAGTAACATGATATACATACAATAAGACTACCATCAAAAAAAAAACCTGACAACTCAATCAAACCTTTTTAATACCATTTCGGATGTCATTTCCACTTCTAGAACTAAATTTGCGGAATACTGGAAAAACTCAAATTGCATTCCCCATTTCAAAACACTGCAAACAGTGACATTCCACTTTTAAATTACTGAAACACTGACATTTCCACTTTTAAGAACTGGGAAACACTGACATTCTGCCTTTCAAAAAACTGGAAACACTGACATTCTGCTTCCAGAACACAGGAAACAATGACATTTTCCCCTTTCAGAACACTGGAAACACTGACATTCCCATTCAGAACCTGGAAACACTGACCATTCCTCTTTAAAAACACTGGAAACCTGACATTCCGCTTTCAGAACACTGGAAACACTGACATTCTAGTTGTAGACACTGGAAACACTGACACTCTCTTTTCAAAACACTGGAAACACTGACAATCCGCTTTTTTCAGAATACTGGAAACACTGACATTCTATTTGTAGAACACTGGAAACACTGACATTCCGCTTTCAAGCAGAGCCCTGAAGACACTGACATTCCGCTTTCAGAACCTAGAAGCACTGACATTCCACTTTCAGAACACTGAAACATTGACATTCACTTCTGATACTGGTAAACACTGACATTCCCTCTCAGACAACTAAGAAACACTGACATTCCGTTGCAGAACATTGGAAAACACTGACATTCTGCTCTTATAGCACTGGAAACACTGACATTTCGCTTTTGATAACCTGCAAACCTTTCCCTTCCCTTCCCTGGGAAAACTGACATTTCGCTCTTTAACCGGAAACACACTTCTCCCTTTAATACTACAAACCCATTCCCTCTTTTCCAAAAAACTGACTTCCCTTCAAAGGAAAAACTGACATTCCCTCTCTTAGCACTGGAAAAACTGACATTCCGCTTTTAGCCTGGAAACCTGACATTCCGCTCTTTTACGGAACACTGACTTCCCTTTGAATGGAAACACACTCTCCTTTGACGGAAAAAATGACCTTTTTTTATTGAAAACCAATTTCCGTTCCTTGACTAAACTGACATTCCGTTTAGAATTTGGGAAACCTTTCCCTTTTTTACCGGACTTCCTTCCCCTTCTAAACTGGACACCTTTTCCACTTTAAAACCCGGGAAACCCCCATTCCCCTTTTTCAAACATGGCATTCAAGCTTTAGAACGGGAAAGCATTCCGCTTTAACTGGAAAAAATTCTTTCTAGGAAACATGAATTCCCTTTCTAGCCCGGAAACACGAACTTTCGCTTTTGAAACTGGGAAAACCCGACATTCCTTTAGACGGAAAAAACTGACATTCTTTTTGGGCAAAAACTGACTCTCTTTTAAAACAGAACACTGACTTCCGCTTGAAACTTGGAAAAATACATTTGCATTTGGGAAACATAGACTGAAACCGTTTCATACTGAAAACACTGACATTCCTTTTAAACCCGAACCAAAACCTTTTTAACACTGGGAAAAACTGCATTCCCTGAAACACAAAAACTGTTAAAAACCCAAACTGCATTCCCCTTTCAGCAAAACCGACTTCCTTTTTTTAACGAAAACGCATTTTCGCTTGAAAAAAACACACTTTCCTAGGAAACCCGACATTCCCTCTAGACTGGAAACCTGACATTCCCTTTAACACTGAAAAAATTGAATTCCACTTCCCAATACTGAAACTGACATTCCCTCTAACGAAAAAAATGGGCATTCCGTTAAACATGGGAAAAATGAATTCTTTTAAACCGAAAATGACATTCCGTCTTAGAAAAAAACTGACATTCCCTTTCTTAAAGGAAACATGACTTCCGCCTTTTAGCACGGAAAAACCCTTCTTTGGAACCTACATTCCGCTTCTTAAAAACCTGAATTCTGTTTTAGAAGGAAAACCCGTTTTTCTTGACTGGGAAACTGTTTTTTTGACTAAAATAATTTCCCTTTTTGCACTAAAAAACGTTTCCCGAACTATTTTCTTACACGAACATTCCTTTCTTACGGAACACTCTTCCCTTCTTGCACTAAAATCTTCCACGCTTTGAGAAACCTGAATTCCCTTCTTAGCACTGGGAAAAATGACATTTCCCCTTCTTAGCACTGGGAAAAACTTTTCCGCTTTCTTAAACAAACTGAAATTTCCGCCCCTCCCTTTTTGGAAAAAAATGAACCGCTTTCCCCTTTTACTGGAAAACATCTTGCTTTTTCCCTTAAACTGACATTCCCTTTCACTGGAAAAACCCCTTTTTCTTAAAGGACACTGACATTCCCTTTCCTGAACCCTGGGAACCTTACATTCCGCTTTTTAGGGACAAATGACATCCGCTTTCTTACACTGGAAACCACCCCTTACCAAAATTCGCTCTCTTGCAGGAACCCGCCTTTTTTCCTTTTAACTAACCCAAATTCCGCTTTCTTAAATAAACGACATTCCCCTTTCTTAGACGGAAAACACATTCCCTCTCTTACCTGAAACACTGACTTCCTTCTTGCACTGGAAACCTTAAATTTTCCCTTTTAAACGGAAAAACTGCCTTTCGCTTCTTGAAAAACACTTCTTTTCCCCTTTTTTCACTGGAACACTGACTTCCTTTCCTACCTGACTTCCCCTTCTGAACTCTTTCATGAAACCGACATTCCGCCTTTCTTAGCCCGAAACATGACTTCCGCTTTCTTCGAACACTACTTCCGCCCCTTCCTGGAACAGACATTCCGCTTTCTTTGCATGGAAACACTGAACATTCCGCTCTCTTTGCACTGGAAACACTGACATTCCGCTTTCCAACAAACACCCCCTCTCTTCATTAAAAAAATTCCCTCTCTTAGCACTGGAAAAACTGACATTCCCTTTTTTAGCACTGGAAACACTGACATTCCGCCTCTTTGGAACACTGACTCCGCTTTCCCCCTTTCACTGGAAACCTGAATTCCGCTTCTTGTACTGAACGGGTTCCGCTTTTCTTTAAACAACTGACTTCCCTTTTAGACTGGAACCGACATTCCGCTTCTTAACCGGGAACTACTTCCCTTTAAACTGACATCCTGAATTGCTTCGCTTCCTTACACTGGAACCCCTTTCCCCGCATTTAAACAATTTGCTCCCTTTTGACTGGAAAATGCATTCCGCTTTCTTAGGAAACACTATTCCGCTTCTTACACTGGAACCTAAATTTCCCTTTCTTATAGGGAAAAGATTCCTCCCCCTTTTAACAAAAACTGGAAATTCCGCTTTCTTTGTAACTGAAAACCGTTCCTTCTTAGCATGGAAACCTGCTTCCGCTTCCTGACGAAACATTTTTCTTTTTAATGGAAACACATCTGCTTTCTTAGCACTGGAACACTGAATTCCCTTTTACTGGAAAACTATTCACTTTCTTTAATTGAAAACTGACATTCCGTTTCTTGATGGAAACATGCTTTTCCTCCTTGGGAAAATGAAAACCGTTCGCCTTTTAACTGGCAAACCTTGAATCGGCCCTTAATCCTTTATCGAAACTTCCTAGTCCAACACGAAAATTTCCCTTTTTTATAAACACTGATGGGGCCCTTTCTCGAAACACTCATTCTTCTTTCTTAATATCGCCCTGACTCCCCGCACTGAATTTTAAATTTCCCCTTCTTCTAACTTAACCTTTAATTAAAATATTCCCTTTAACGAAAACTCATTCCTTCTCATAACACTTGAATTCCCTCTTTAGCACTGGAAAAGACTGATTCCCTTAACCTGGAAACACTGACATCCCTTTCTTTTGGAAACCTGACATTCCCTTTCCTAAAAAGATCGCTTTCTTAGTACTGAACTTCATTCCGCTTTCCAAAAAAATGAAAAACCCCCGTTTTTAAATGGAACACTGCTTTTCCGTTTCAGTATGGAAAAACTGACATTCCCCCAAAAACCAAAAAAAACCCCCCCCCACCCTGGAAACATGACTTTCCCTTTCAGAACACGGGAAACACTGATTTCCACTTTCAAACACGGAAAACACTGACATTCCCTTCTGGAACTTTGGGAACATGACTTCCACTTTCAGAACACGGGAAACCCTGACAAAAAGACTTTCCCCTTTTCAAAACCTAAAAACACTGACTTTCCCCTTTCAGAACACGGAAAACACTGACATTCCCTTTGATTTTGCTCAAAACCGTATCATCTCCTGTTTCAGTTTTTTGCTTGTCTTCGTTTCCCCTCATTCGCTTTTTTTTTGTCAGGGGTGCGATCTCGTCTAGATTTGCTGACCTGCATTAAAATCCTTCGCCGCCATGATGGTAACCCCGGCCATTCCTTGCACACAGTAGGTCTTTTTAGAAGAAAAATAAAATAAATATCACACCGGAATATCCGTTATAAAAAGGGGAAATAAAATAAATTAAATTTAAAAACTCTTTACTTTTCTGTCCTCTTCAAATTTCTCTCTTTTTGTTTCCCTCCCCTTTCTCCTCTCTCACTTTCTCTTTCTCTTTCCCATTTCTCTCCTTTTTTCTTTCTCTTTTTATTCTCCTTCTTTCGCCTCCTTTTCTCTGTCTTTGTCTGTCGTCCTCTGTTTTGAAAGTGTCCAGGAGTATTTTCACTGCGCCAGACTGTGAAAACCCACGATTCTAAATCATGACTATTTATAATATATATATATAATAAAATATATATATTTATATATTTATATATATATATATAATTTCTCACACCCCAAATTACACCACACCATATTTTTCAACACACTAATAAGAGACACACAACACCCAAAATTCACCAAACCAAAAAACGTACCCATACACACAGACACACACACAAAGACATACACTGCACACTTATATATATTCACACAATGGATTTACTCCTAGAGGGCAAAATAGACCGAATATAGCGCTTGAGTAATTGGGGAAACCCGTTTGATTTGGGTCGGGGTTCCGGCACCTAATCGCCTCAAAAGGGTGTTTGATCGGGCATGGGGAATCCTAGGGAGATCCTGAACTGGGGAAATTTCCGACGCAGATTTTTGGCCAAATAGCAACCCTTTATACTGTACTAAAAGTGCTGTGAATGTGGGGGAGTCTGTCGAACTTCTCCCCTTTTAAATTTCAGGGGGGGAAGGCTGTGTCCTTGCCCCAACATTTTTCAACACCGTAGGACTGGAAAGGGGCAAGCTCAAACCAAAAGTCAGTGTGGAGAAAACATTTGGGCAATATCGGTCTCGCCCTTGATTTTTCCGATGATGTTTCTCCTATCTGGCCCCCGGAGCACTGGTGGGGGCTCTTGTTGCTTTTTAGCAATAAAGGAAAAAGCCCTTAGTCCTAGAGGTCTCCGGGCAAGCCCAAATGCAGACTTTGGGGCCTGTTAGGGGAACCCGTTCAGTCGCCCAGTTTGCGGCGAAGACGTAAAAATTAAAAGAGTTTTACAATCTTTGGGAGCGTAGTCCATATCTCTGGGGTGTCAGACCAAAAAGTCAATAGACGGTTGATCTGCAATAGGAGCCCTGAATCGATCAAAAAGACTTTGGAAAGTCGGTCCTATGCGAAGGCCAATGCGTTCTTTAAAGCCTTTATACTGCAGCGAAGGGTGAAAGCGGCCTGCGCCCCCTTCGGCGTTAGCCCCTTGGGTGGTTTTGTGTGTGTGTGTGTTGTGTGTTGTGTGTGGTGTGGTGTGTTGTGGTGTGTGTGGGTGTGGGTGTGTTGTGTGTGTGTGTTGTGTGTGTGTGTGTGTGTGGGGTCAGGTGTGCGCGGGAACCCAGGGAGAACCTGCGGGGGAGGTGACACCCGTTTGGTTTTTTTTAATCAAGGTAGATAAATCTTCTCCGTGGCTTTTTACACCCCCAGCTGCCATACCCCCTTTTTTTGCGTATGGGAACGCGCATTTACGTGTGTGAAAACAAAAACAAATGTTGGGATGTATTTTGTGTGGGGTACGTGTATGGCAGAGTAGGGAAGCTGTTTTAAATGAGGGGGGGGCGCCAAGCGGACAACCTCCACTCGCGAAACTCGATATACGTAATTAAAACTTTAATTTCATTTCGATTACTCTCCGTTTCCCCATCTTACTTTTTCTATTTTCTGTTTAACCCCCTATGCTCCCCGTAGGGGGGAAACACGCCAAAAAAGGCGTAAATAAAGATATTTTTGGGTTTCCCCCTAATGCTTTACCCAACAGAGTTTTTTTTGGGGGGCAGAAACAGTATTTAAAAAAATCCCTCTGCGATCGTTCACAACAAAAATTTTTTATGAAATTTCCTTTTGGGAACATCAAAATAGCGCCCCCGTGCCGGGTTTTTTTCATCGGGGGCCCCCCATCCCCGTTTGTTTCTCTTTGGGCTGGGGCATACCTGCTCTGATTTTTGGAAGCAAAACCTACGGGAAAAGGGAACCTCGTTTATGGGAAATTTATCTTTTCTTTTTGTGCCTGGATTTAGTTTTTGATCTCTTTAACAAATTTGAGAAGGCACGTTTCATTAAAATTTTTTTATTTCAAATTTGAAGAAATTTTCTATTTCATTTTTTGTGTTTTACTGAGGGCTTTTAATTTTGTTTTTATTTTTCGTTACATCGGTTCGTCTATTCCTTTTTTTACCTTCAGGTGTGTATCTATTAACCAAAAGTTTAAAATAATTACCTTTGAAAAATTCCCTACAAAGTGAATAGATTTTTCACATTTCCCCTCCCCGATCCTTTTTAACTTTTATGTTTCCCTTCTTTCCCTTCCCCTTTTCAATTCATCACAGTTTGGCGAGGAAAATATTGAAAAATCAATAAAGTTCAGATCAGGGAACGGGAAATAGCTTGGGGGAAAACCCTGGGGGAGGGGGGGACTTCGCATTAAAAGGTATAAAAACTAGAAAGCATTTTAAAAGCCTCATAAGATCAATCAAAGGGAACAAATAAAAAATAACCAAAAGCACCGGTTTCCAATAAAATTTTAACCTCACCACCCACTCCACCGTCTACCACCACCCCCGCACCCTTTGAGGAGCCCAGATAAACGCGACCCGCCCTTCCCCCCCGAGGGTTCTCGCACGGAATTTAAAAAAAAGTAAAATGCATGTGAAATCGATAAAAGACAAACATAAACCAAACCTATCTAAATTTAAAATTTGGAGTAAAAAAAGGAAAACAAAAGGACAAAAAGGGTGAATCTTAAAATAAAAACAAGTAACAAAAATATCAAACTAGAACGGTCCGAAAAACGGAAAAAAAAAAAATAAGGGGTCGCATTTTGAAAATTTGTAGATAAACTTTAAAAAAAAGAATTCCCCCGAAATTTTAAAAAATTCCCCTCATACTATAATTTTTTTAATGTTTCCCCCTGCTTACCTTGTACGGGAACTATTCCCCGGGGCCTTTTACAAAATTTGTGTGAAAATAAAAGCTTTTGCAAAGACAGGGTATAGAGATCCCCGAGGGGGTCGGGGGGAACTGCGTCCGAGCGGGGCTGGCACGCATATATGTGTGTGTGTTGGTTGTGTGTGTGGTGTGTGGTGTGGTGTGTGTGTGTGTGTTGTTGTGTGTTGTGTGTGTGTGGTGTGTGTGTGTGTGTGTGTGTCTGTGTGTGTGTGTGTGTGTGTTGTGTGTGTGTGTGTGTGGTGGGTGTGGTGTGTGGTTTTGTGGTGTGGTGTGTATATATAAAAATATAAATATAAAATATAAATATATATATTATATATTATTTATATAATATATATTATTATATGCAGACAACTGTCATCTATATTTTTCTTTACACACCAAAAAACACACACACACACACCACACACACACACACCCCAAAACATATATATTTAAATTATTTTATTATTATATATATATATTATATATTATATATATATGTGTGTGTGTGTGTGTGTGTTGGGTGTGGGTGTGTTGGTGTATATTAAAATATATATATATATATTTTTATATTATATATATTTAATAAAATTTTTATATATTATATTATATTAGGGTTATTTTGGTTGGTTTAAAAAATGAGGATTTCATTTACTTGGTTGGGTTAAAAAATGTAAATTAAAACCAAAAACAACGTACCCTACCCTTTAATCCCTTTTAAATAAAACCGAAATTAAAAAAAAAAACTTGAAAAAACCCAAACCCAACCCCTTAAAAAACCCAAAACCAA
>NW_023641484.1:0-10477 GCF_015228065.2 Penaeus monodon
AGGTCGTTCTATTATGATCCACTTCGAGGCCGAAGCTCCGGACTCCTTCCGAAGCAGCCATGCCCCCCCCCCCGGCAAAGAAACATCACTCCGCTACACGGCGGGAAACGCGGCGGCAATGCTAAACACGGCCTGGCAACGGCACAAACTCGCACACAAATGAGGACGGGAAACAAAGGGCCACCTGGAAAGACAGAGACAATGCCTGCCGTTCGTGATACCCTCCCCCCTCCGGGTCCCTCCCCCTTCCCATATTCACAAGGAAATTCACCCGCACAGATTAAGGTCACAGGGATAAATGTGTAGCAGCGACGAAACTGAAGCTTCCTCTTTACCTAAACTTAGTCTTTACAGTACAAGTTAATGCTTATATGGAGGCCTATCGTAGAGGTAGAATAAAGCCGGTAATAAAAAAAACTCAAACTTATGATAATGCACAACACGTTCAAAAAGGAATCGAACCAACAATAAAAAAAATGTTTAAAAGCCTGGCCCCCAAACACATATGATTAATAAACAGACGGTTAACGTCAGAGGCCAGAAATTCAAGATCAACATTAAACGGGTGACGAAAAAAAACAGATGCCCAGTTACCCGTTGCCAAAACCGGCCGTTTTGACCGTCAATGGCAGCGAACGGTATTCCTGGGCGGCCCTGAGAAGCATGACAAGGACGCTCTCAGAATTACGAAAGTTGGTGTGGCCCCGAAAGATGAAATTTGTTTTATTTTTTAGGACCCTTTCTACTGTTTATCCTTCTCTCTCTCCGCTCCCCAATCTCTCTCTCTCTCCCTCTTCCCCTCTCTCTTCTCTCTCGTACTCTTCTCCTCTCTCTCTCTCTCTCTCTTCCTCTCTCTTCTCTCTCTCTCTCTCTCTCTCTCTCTCTTACCCACCCTCCTCTCGTGCCCCTCGTTACACACCCCCCGAAGGCGGCCCGCTAGTGGTACTTGGCGTGACCTTATTTGAACAAAAAACTCGGTTCACAAGCCAATTCCCTTTGACTTCCGCAATTACGCTCTCCCACTGCCGGAGGAGACGCCGAGGATCGCAAAGGGCTTTACTTCCTTTCCGCTTCTACTGCGATACCTAAGGAGAAGCAAGAAACTTCCCTCTCCCTCCCTCGTAATTAGAGGAATTTGGTCATTAGTGCTATTTCTTAAATTCGCCCAAAGACTTCACTTGAGTTCATTCCGCGCGCACGAAGACCACGGTTCCCAAATAGCCACGATGAAATTTGAGCTTACTCGCGATTAAAATCCCAAATTAAACACCCAATATAAAGAGCAAACAACATTACGCTTTTTTGTTTCACTCCTCACGAAAATTGAAGGGCTTGAATGACTACATTCGTCCAGAGATTGGGCCTTCGGAATCAGGCTTCGATAGGCCTACAGATTACTAAGACATACCGGAGTTTGGCCTTTCGAAATGTCGGCTCTAAAACGCCTATCTTCACTCTCTCTCTAGATGCAAACATTCATTAAAAACACCAAGCAACCTTTAGAGTAGGCCTATATATACAGGATAGCTAAATATGTCATTCCGAAAATAATCATCCTCAACGCGAGAAAAGTTATATAGTGTAGGAAAGCCTACTCGTGTTGCCTCAAAACATTCACTGAAATTCGAAAAGAAAATGGTGAATGTCCAGGTGGATTTCCTCTGTAGATCTGCTTCTGCCTTCTACGAATGGTACTAGTTCTACAAGAAAGCATCTAAATTTCATGTACTTAAAGATTATACATATTGCATATTTCATTTATATTTCCGTCTATTGCAAGTTCATGGGAATAAGAGGTACAGAATAATCCCAATTTATACGAGAAACGGTGTAGGAAAAACGAAGCTCCATATCAGAGCCCTGGAGTAGCAGCCTCACCTGACTCGACGAACGCGCGACAATTTCACGAAAGAGAACCTGAATTCTGCTATTGTCTTGTGACTTTGCCTTTCTTATCTCTATCTACAGTGGCTACGCGGATGTCACTGCCAGCTAATCATTTGATTGTTACCCAAATATATCAGTTAATCCATCTTGCCTTGCCGACCGCGGATACCCCCCAGCAAATCCACAGAGGAATTTGTCCACCACCGACATGTTGGGCCTCGTGACCTTTCTGCTCTTAGCCTGTTTAGTCTATCCGTCTCTAAGTCAGTCTGTCTACTCTTCATGTCAACTTCTTCCCCTCTCTTCTTTTTCTTCCCCTCTCTTTTTCTTTATCTTCTGCCCTTTTCACTCTTCCTCCTTTTCCTCCACCCCACCTATTTCCCCAAAATCTCCATTCCTTTTTTCGTTCGAACCTTTTTGCTTTTCAAACATACCCTCCCCCCCATTCCCCTCTCTACTCTGCTTTCCTATACCTTTTTTCCACCCCCCCCCCCAAAACCCCCCTTCTTATCCGGGGTGACCCGACCTGACCTCTCCCGAGTTTACGCGCTCCGCCCCCCGGTTTGCCCCGCGGCCCCCTTGCCTCTCTCAGCCCTTTCCCGGGTTCGGGTTTCCTCTTCCCCCTTTCCCCTTCGGTCTCTTTCTTTTTCTCCTGTGCCTTTCCTTTTCTCCCTTTCCCCCTTTTCTTAACACTTTTTTCTGACTTTTTTTTTCTGATTTATCGGTTTTTCACTTTCATCTCTTTTTTTTTTAAATCACTTTTCACCCTCCTATATTTTAATACAAAAATACATACACTCAATATATATACTTATAATTTATACATACACATATATTTATCATCATCATAACGGTATGTCGTTTGGGGCCCCGTGGCCCTCTCCACCATCCTTCCCCCAAAACTCGATTTTTCGCTTTTCTTTCCACTTGTACCATCGACAACCCGCAAATTTTTTGATGTTGTCGCTCTTTTGTCTTGGGTTTGCCTCTTCCCTTTTCCTATCACCATACCGTCACAGTCTTTCTCAATCTTTTACTTCTACACATGCCAAAAAAATTTAATTTTCCTGTTAAAGATGTCCAACACCCGGTCTTTTCAATTTTTTTTTCTCAGCAATTAATTCTTTTTTCTTCTTTCCAGTTTACGTAGTACTTGTCTGAAACACACAGTTCAAAACTTTTGATCTTTTTCTTATCTATCTTCTTCAGCCCCCAAACACCAGAACCATATGATGAAATTGGGAAAACAATGAGTTCAATCCCCTCAGTTTTGTCCGTAAGGAAATGTTTCGGTCTTTCCGGGTTTATTGAGGAACTGGGCTTTTTCCCAATGGAATTCTTCTTTTTACTCCAGTGAATCTCTAATTGTATTACTTAAAACGCTCCAAGAAAAGGAAACTCTTTCCATTTTCCAAAACCTTTCCATTGATTGAAATGTTCATCATTTTTCATTCCCGGGTTTTTTTTAAATTTCATTATCTTAGTTTTTTGGCATTAAGAAAAAAGCCGCCTTTTTTCGCTTGTTTCTCTAACTTTTCTAGTAGTTTTTGTATTAGTGATACTGCGGCAATTTAAAAAATATATCATCGGTCCCTTTAGTTTTGATATTTGTACCCCCACATCTACAGTTCCTTAAAAATTCCCAAGCCCCCCTCTAATTTTTTCAGAATATTTTTTAAAGAGGTGCGGAGACGAAGCAACCCTGTCGCCCCGTTTGATTTTGAACCTTTCTGTTAACCATAAGGGGTTCTACAGCTCTTGTTTTTTGGTAAACGGTTTCATTTTTGGGATGATGTTTTTGGAAAACTTTATCGTTCAAGAAATTGTGAAAAACAGGATAGGTCTCTCTGTTTTCCGTTTTTTTTTTATGATCAATTTCAGATTAGAATCTGGTTTCGGGCATTTTTTTCCGGGCAAAACCCCTGCTTGTTCGTTGCATTTCTTTTTTTAACTTCAACTTCATTCTTTAGAAAATTTTTTAACAAAATTTTGCTGCTGTGACTTTTTAATAAATTTGTCCGCTTTGGGAGTGTTTTCCCTTTTTTTAGGTAGGGGACAAAGACTGATTTTACCCATCTTCGGCCATCCTTTCTTTTCCATATTCTTGTACAAAGTTTGTAGAATATTCAAACTTTGCCAGCATTCCTATTACTCCGCTGTTTTTTCATCTTTTCCCCGGGGCTTTTTGTTTTTCTTTTTTCCTTTATGGCTTTTATAACTTCCTCAGTGGTGGTGGTTCATCTTCGCTGTCTTTGATCAATTTAAATGTTTTTTGTTAGATTTTTATACTTTTTGTATGGGGTTTGGGAAACAATTTTGTTTCCCTCTATCTTTGACTTCTTTTCCATACATAAAACAAGCCCACTTAAATTTTGAAGTGCCACTGGGGTTTTTAAATTTCGTGTGCTGTTTTTACCCCTTGGTAGTTTTCTTTATTGTCTTTTTGATAGAACATTTTTAAATTCTGGAAATGTTCTTTAAATTTTTTTCCCTTTCTTGTGCAACAATCTTTAAATTTTTTGTATTTTGTTTTTGTAAATTATTTTTTCAACGGGGTTTATTGATACCTTTTTTTAAAAGGCATTTCTTTTTTTAAATTTCACTTGGTTTTTTTTCAGAATCCCGGGGGGAAATTTTCTTTTTTTTTTTTTGGCGTATTTTTTTAAATAGCGTCAGCAAATTTTTTTTCCTTCTTCCCACATCTTTTGGTGTTTTTTTCTTTCACTTGATGAGAAATTTAAATTTTTTTTGACCGTAATTCTGTAATTGTTAAAGAGTTTTTTAGTGGTTTTTGAGGTGGGGTTGGACGCTCCTCTTTTTGATCTATTTGAAAATCGATAAATTTGTATTGGTGGTCACTTTGCAGTCGGGCCCCCCTTTATCTTGGCATTTTTTTTTGCAACTTTTTCCCTTTTTGGTTTAGCACAAAGTTAATTTGGTTGGGTTTTTTTTTGGGGGAAAACCAATTAAAGTGTTTGGGTGGTGTTTGGAAAAAAATGTAGGGGGGAAAAAAATTATTTGTACTCAAATTCAATAAAAACTTTACCTCTTTCATTTTTACTCCCAAGGCCGAATTTTTCCCAAAGGGGTCTTTTTTAGATCTTTTGCCTACTTTGGCATTGATCTCCCCTGTTTCTTTCATCCTGTTGGGGTGGTGTCTAAATTTCTTGGAGGTGTTATAAAAAAAATTTTTCCTTTCTTTATCACTTGCAATGTTGGTTTGGGGCGTAGTATTTTAATACTAATGTTATAGGTTTTTCTTGCTTCTCTTTTAAAAACAACATTTTTTTGGGGGTACCAATTGTGATTTGCAGTTTTTTTTTTGTGAGAAACTAGCAACTCCTGCCCCATATTTCCTTCTTTTTCCAAAAAAAAACGTCTGTTTTTTTTTTAGTTTTGAAACTTCCATTTCTTTTCCCCAAATTTGGCTCCTTATTTCCCAGTATTTGAATGTTTTTAATTTGGGCTGTTTTCTTTATCTTCTTTGCCTTCCAGATGCATATTTAACATTGTCAGCCGGTTTCCCCTGATAACGCCCCCTTTATAAAACCAAGCGACAGGCGATGTGGTATGAATTATCATTTTGTATTTAAACATTGGGGTAGAGGTTTTCAAGAAAAAAAGTTTTAGTGGAATCCCCCAGGCTCCTTCTCAAATCGCACTCCAAAATAACTAGGGGAACTACTCTGCCGCTTTAAAAAAGTAAACTGTAATCGCCAGACAATTTTTTGGTGAAAAAAGTAATCAGGTGTTTTCACCAATATCCACTGCCCTCGCCGCAGTTTCACCGCAAAACCCGGGTAGGGGGTAATAGGGTGCTATCCTTTTTCAAGGGACCCCCGGTGCAGTTTATTGTCTCCCCGGGCAAAACTTTATTAATGATAAAATATACAAAACTGAGGTTATTGAAATCTTAGTTTTTCCCCAAATTTTGCTATGGTTTTGAGTAGGGGGGTGAAGAAGAAACAAGAAAAAGGTCATAGTTTTGAACTATGGTTTACTGCGATGCTACGTATTAAATGAAAAGAAAAGAAAAAGAATGAAGTGCTGAGAAAAATAAATTTTTTAAAGACCGGCTGTTGGACTCTTTTAAAAAAAGGAACCTAAAGTTTATTGGTCATTGTGAGAAATAAAAAAATTTTAGAAAAACTTTGCCGGAAGGTGTGGGAAAAAAAGAGGCAAAAACCCAAAACCCAACTGACGACAACTCAAAAATTTTGCGGGCTGACATGGTACAAGTGGGAAAAAAAAGCGCAAGATCGAGTTAGTTGGAAGGGGGTGGGGAGGGCCACGGTTCAAAAAATGACAAACCGTTATTTATTAGGCCATGGTGGGCCCATGGTTTGAGATCGGCCAAGACGTCACGACGGCATCTGATTGAGGGTCGAGTCACTGGCCGGGGCGTTGTTCCCTTGGGGCAAGGAACTTCCCTCGATTTTTCCCCATTAGCCCTGGATGGGGAAGCCAGCCCAATCAGTACTGGTCCCAAGCCCGGGTAAAATAGAGAGAATGATTACCTAAAAAGGGAAAACCGGGGATTCTCCGTGGAGGGGGAACTGGGGACCCTTCCCGTATCCCCAAGATCATCACAACATGAAAACTACAATTTAAATATCAGCTGTGACACGGCCCCGCTCAACATGAGCCTACCTTTAAAAAAAAATTAATACATATCACAATGTATATATATCTCATAACTGTATAAACAACACACATATAAAATGTGTGTGTGTGTGTGGTGCGTGGCTTTTGCGTGTGGTTGTTGTGTGTGCGCGTGTGCGCGCGCGCGCGCGTGTTGTGGTGGGTGGGGGTGTGTGTGTGTGTGTGGGTGTATATAGTATGTAGTGTGTGTGTGTTGTGTATGTGTGTGTGTATGCAGGGGTTTTTATGTGGGGTGTTGTATGTGTGCTGTGTGTATGTGTGCGTGGTGTTTTTGTGTTGTTGTTGTTGCGTGTGTGTTGTGTGCGTTGTGTATGTGGCGTGTGTGTGCGTTGTTTTGGTGTGTGTTTTTGGTGGTGTGGTGTGTGTGTGTGGTGTTTGTGGGGGTTTTGTGTGTGGTGGGTGTTGGTGCGTCTGTGCGGGGGTTAGTGAGTCGTGTTAGTGAGTGCGTGGTGTTGTTATGTGTATGTGGGGTTGTGGGGTGGGGTAGTTGCGTGTGGTGTGTGTAGGTGTGATGTGTGGGGTTGTGTATTGGGTTGCGTGTGTGGGAGTTGTCGTGTTTTATGTGTGTCGTGTGTGTTTTGTGTGGGTGTGTGGTGTGTGGTTTTTGTGGGGGTGTGTGTGTGCGTGGTATGTGTGGGCTTTTGGTATATGTTGTTGCGGGGTGTATATGTTGTGTTGCGTGTTAATGTGTGTTTTGGCGTGTGTATATTGTGTGCGTGTGTATATTGTGTGCTTTGTAATTTTGGTGTGTGCGTGTGTAATTTGTGCGGGGGTTTAATATTGTGTGTGTGCGTGTTATATTTGTGTGTGCGTGAATATTGTGTGTGCGTGAGTAGTGTTGTGTGCGTGTGTTTTGTGTGTGCGCGGTGTATGTTTGCGTGTGGTATTTTTAGGTGTGTGCGTATAGTGTGTGTGGTGCTATTGTGTTTTTGGTGTGGTTGTGTGTGTGTGTGTTGTTGTGGTGTGTGTGTGTTTTTGTGCGCATTTCCCTTATTCTGCTTCCCTTTTCTTTCCCTCCCTTGTTTCCCCTTCTTCATTTTCTTCACCTCCGTATCGGTTCGCTTGATTTTTTAAACATCTTTCATTCCACTTCTTTTCCAAAATCTATTCCCAAAAAAATCATCGATTTCTTGCGAACCCTCTTTTTAAAACCCCCTAGATGGATATGGATATTCGGAGTAGGGGGGCCAGGTGTAGCGCGTAAGCTAGCATACACGCACGCACGCACACACGAATAGTACAGTACAAAGGGTCGTCAAAATCCCCCACAGTTCGGGCGGCTACGTGACGGGGGCACGGACCACGGACAGGTGCCCGCCGGAAACCCGGGGCAGCCGACACTTAAACCACTGTCACCAACGGCAGGAGAAAAAGGGTAGCCCATCTCAGAGACTCCCCCCGGGGGACTGAGCGCGATCGGGGTCAGATGCCCAAGGGCGGTTTTCCTACGGGGGGGGGAGGGGAGGGGAATGAAAAATCAAACAGGGGGGGGGGACCGGGGGGGTTGGGGGGGAGGGGACACACAGGCGGGTGAAGGGGGCGGGACTTCCCGAGGGCCCACTCACTCGTGAAAGGTTAAGACCCAAACACAGCGCGTGCGCTTTCCTCGCGAAAGCTCAAGACAAAAGACAAAAGGGAATACAAGGAAGAGTAAAGGTATGAAAGAACAGCCGAAGTGAGGAAGACTAAAAACGGAGAAAAACTCATTCGGAAATGTATAATAAACAAATTATGCTAGTAGTTTTGTATATACGATGCTCCCACTAACCTTTCACTATTTACAAACTACTACTTTTGCTACGATGAGCTAATAGTGCCCTGGTTCAGCTGCTCCCAATATCGGGGCAAACCTTACCGCTACAACACTAGTATAACACGTCGCCTCCACTCCCAGCGGACAAATACTGCTAATCCTGCGCAGCTACTGCCACCACTACTATTCGCACCACTTACAGTGCTAATAAAACGACTATCTCTGATATTATCCCGCAACTCCCGATAATAGTACGTGGTTTCATTAAAGGGCATTCGGGACTTCCCCATGGACTGAGAGGTACAATGAATGTGCTATGCTTTGATATGCATACTTTGCACCAGAGCGATATCAAAGGCGGGTTTATTGAAAGGAATCTAGCCCCATGATATTTAATGGAGCCTTTACAGGAAAATACCAAAATTTAATCGTACCGATATTTTTTTTACAATAAATGTAATGGGAATATGAAATGCACTTTAGTCACCCTGCATTCTCACCATTTTCCCCAAATATCAGCTGACTGCAAACTACGAACCGACTTTTTTTCCTTCTCGCAGTCACGCCTCATCCTTCAGCTCAATAAGCTTGCCAAGTCACGTGAAAAAGACGCTTTACCGCAAATCACTCACTCACTCATTCATTCTTCTTAGCTGGGGGGCAGTCATTCCCGTGACAGCCAATCACCTGCTGCATCACTCGCTGAGCAAGCCCAAATCTGGAGATTCCTCCGAGGTGACCCTCGGCGTTGGAAGCCGCTGAGTCCGCGCTGACGCCTGTTTGCCCTCGCGACGACTGCGGCCACGCACCCGCGCCGCTCTCGCTGGAGACGAATAATGAATATGCCTAATAACCAACTCGCACGCACGCACATACACATCGCTCGAGAGAGGAGAGAGAGAAAAAGGGGAGAGAGAGAGGGGAGAGAGAGAGAGAGAGAGAGAGAAGAGAGAGAAAAGAGAGAGAGAGAGGGGGGGAGTCAATCATTATTTTTCATGGTCTGGCCTTCACGGACGGCAGCCCTTTTTTCCACCTCGAGCAAAAACGCAAAATAATGCGACTTCCCCGCCGCCTCATCGCAGGGCTCTCTCGCGTCAGTTAGTCCAGAAGCGATCTCTGGAAATGCAGACCTTCGTGAGCATTTTCCATCGAACACCAAAGCAGCTTAAACCACGGCACCGTTTCGCCCCCCAAACCCTCCCTCCCCCTGCTGTGCTTTTGGCGTTCCCACGGCGCGAGCGCTGAGCCAAGGTACCCGCGGCCGAGTTGCGCCATCCCGACCGATGCTGCGGTCAGCGGGGCCGAGGAAGACTCACCTCGCTTGGTACCTTCGGCCAAATTCACGGGGATTACCGTTTGGGTTCTTTGTCCAGTCACCGATTTCCTTACTTTACTTGTCAGCCAACATCTCTTCATGGATTCATTTTCCTTTACGATGGGGAATCAAAGAATCAATTCTAGTCTTAAGAAGCAGCGAAACATGTTTCTGACTTGGAGATGCGGCTTGTAGCTTTTCCTCCCCCGCTTGGTTCAATTTTATCTGCCACTCTCAAAATAAATTTCTCAGGGGTAATCTAAAGGACAGAGATCGTTACTGAACAATCCTGACCCAAGAAATGTCGACAAGAAATCCCTAATAGATCTCTGAGCCGCCGATAAAGCCTACCTGCGCCCACAAATAAAAGATTCTGAAGTAATTTTAAAACATAAAAGTATATTATTGGGGTCGGACGATGATGATGATGATGATGATGATGACGATAATGATGTGATAATGATTGACGATGACGATGACGATGACGATTGATGATGATGATGATGACGATAATGATGATGATGATGACGATAATGATGGTGATGATGGTGATGATGATGATGATGATGATGATGATGATGATGATGATGATGATGAGACGTGATGATGATGATGATTGATAATGATGATTTTGGTGAGGGTTTAAAGATGTTTAAAAATGATGTTAAAGATGATGTTAAAAAATGATGTTTAAAGATTTTGATGACAATGATGATGACAATTGATTTTGTCTGCTATTATTACTACTAAGGGTGAAATCAAGCTCTTTTTTACCAAGAACTACCAGCGTCAGAACAGGAGTTCTGCGAACATCAGCCGAAGCCAAACGGAACTTTCCTAATGTCAATCAATTTCCAAAT
>NW_023641485.1:0-10476 GCF_015228065.2 Penaeus monodon
TTTACCGAACCAGCTGATGACCATTTTTATTATTGTATTTCAAATTTTTTTTTCCCCTTTTTTTCTTTTCTATATTTTAGGTTTTTTATTGCATTCCCTTTATTTTACTTGGTTTCTTTTCCCCTTGTAACATTTTTAAAAATTCCATTTGTTTTCCTTTATTCTTTTTTTCAAAATTTCATTTTTACTTTATTTCATTATTTATAATCCCTTCTATTTTATCAAATTTAATTTAATTTTTTATCTGCCCATTTCTTGCGTTTTACTGAGGCATTTTTAAAAACAGACAACCCAAAACTCTCGAGGTACCCCCGGAAAGCTAACACAGAGTCTAACACTTCTTAAAGGCGCTTTAATTTCGTTTATATCCATCTGGGGTTCACCGGAGTTGGGAGCTGCTTCTCTAATGATTGGTTCCTAATTATCACATCCTGAAACTCTTAGCGTGGCTGATCGAAAGGCGGAGTAGTTTCTTGTCGCAGGGGGAAATGGGATTCCTTTTCGTCCCAAAAACGTGTTCGTGGTGCGGTAGAAAGGAGAGAAGTGGGACTACCTGGTGATTTTTTGCGGGGACTTTGTGTGTAAAGATGATCATTTCTAGTATATATGTATATATAGTGTATATTTATTTATTTGTAAAATAGTAGTACTAATTTTTATTTATAATATTACACACGCACATACATATGTTTCTTCTAGTCTCTGCCCCCTAGACGGGTCCTTTTTGGTACCCCATTTTTCTGTGACCTTCTTTCTCTGTTTACTCATAATGTATGTGTTTATAAAATACTATCATATGTATGCTATATATATGTGTGTGTATAAAATATAAGTACATGTACAAGATTGTAAAAATGGTGTTTTTGCATATATGTAGGGGTATCCCAATTGTATGGCGTGTATGTGTGCATATGTCTATATATTGTGGCATGGGCATGTGGGACTGTGTAAAACATAGGGTATGTATGCATATTATGCATGTAACATGTGTAAAGGTGTGTGCTTGCATTATGAAATGCATAGTTTTAGGGCAGTGCCCGGGAAACAAAATTCTCAAAGGTATACATATCTAAAAGAAATAAACGTACAATATATAAAATCCACATAGTTGCACTTCTGATACACAAACCTTCAACCCGGGATATACTCTGCTGTAGTCAGGGGCCCCTGTGTTGCTCTAACCCCACTAAGCACGGATCCTGGCTAAACTATTCCCCCTTCCACTAAGTACACCTAAGCCGTGGTGGGGGGGGGAGGGGTAATTTGACTGTTACCCTCCATCGAAAACCATACTACGCAAACAGAGAAAGGCCTTCATTCCCCCCGGGGTGATGGGCCCCTGGTTATGGGGGCGATTAGGATCGCTCCGGGAAAAAAGGGTTTTAGAAATCTACGGTTAAAGACAGGCCGCCCCATGTTGTAAACCTTTGCACATATGATTTAAGGGCCCCTTTAAAATGAAACCGACATTTGCATTACTTACTCTCTTTCATTAAAGGGATTTGTAGAACTTGTGAAAATTTTGAAGACTAGGCGGGGAACAGAAAAAACTAAATGAGGCCTTCTCTATTGGGGTGGGTAAACCCAGGGTAGCAAGCGGAAATTAGGCGCGGTTTATTTGATCACAAAGCTTTAAAAAAAAATATCGTGGAAATTTCCCTAGTGAACGACAGGGTTCAGTAAAAAATGAAACTAATCTAGGTACAAACCCTTAAAGATTTTTCAAATCTGTGCTCCAACCTGCGGCTACAAGATGAAAAATAGAGAAAATTCTATGAAGATATTTTTTTTAGACAGGTAGAAAGTAAATTTTTATTTCACAAAAATTTTTAGAGATTTTATGCCAAAAAAGGTAAAAAAAACAAAGGGGGGAAACCCTATGGGGAAACCAGATTAGCACTAGGGAAGAGGCTTTGATTAGGTGATATGGGAAAATGTTGAATTATTAAAAGAAGTGTTGACTACGACCTAGAAAGGCCCGAGGCCAAATTAAATTTCACCTCAGAAGATGTAATTTAACTTGATGACCAGAGCGACAGAATTTAGCCTAAAAATCCCAAACAGATATTCACTGCTCAGCGACGAAAACCGAATAGCCAAAAACAACAACGTCCAATACATAATAAACGAAGCTGCCTTGAAGGGAGGCGGTAAGAAAATCAAGCAAAGCTCCAAACAAGCTCTCGTAGAAACTAAATGCTTATGCAAAAATATCGTCAAACGGGGACAAAACGAATTTAGCTGAACAAACAAAACTATAAATAAAAAAAGGAGAAGGTGTAGGAAACCCCAATATCAAATAAGAAATGAGAAGTGATCTCGGGTGCCAATGAAAAAGCTAAAAGGAGTTTGGGAAAAAGGGAGAAATCAAATAAAAATGCAAAAAAGCAACCAGACGGAAAAGTGACTTAACAAAATGAATCATAAGATAGTGACTTTTACGAGATCTATCAACTAAAATGAACAACACGGATGAACCCAAACTGGTTATAGAGCGTACCTAAATCACAACAGGGAAATAAAAAACATTTAAAGGCCTGAGGAAGTGAAAACCCAGTTGAAGAGGGAAAAAGTTAAAAACTATAATGTGCAAAAAATTTTGCAACTAGTCAATTTTCTTAACAAATACCCTTCTCAACGGAAAAATTCCAAAAGCCGGGAAAAACGAACAAATATTTTGATACATAAAAAAGGAGATAGAAAGGATAAAAAAAATTTTCCGATCCAAAAACCCTTTTCCGTTTTTTTCAAATGTTCCCAAAAGTAAAAAACCCCCGCTCTCATCAAAAATACGGGCCAAGCCCTGGAAAAAAAACACAAGACAACAAATTGGAGAAATTGGGAGAGGCATACGTCCACAGTGGATAGTTTTCAGGGTGATGATGAAGATAAATGATAATATAAAAATTATTTAAAATTATATATTTTTATAATAAAATATATATATAAATAATAAATTTTATATATATATTTTATATATATATATATATAATATTTTAAAAATTTTTATATAAAATATATTATATTATATTAAAAATATTATTTCAAAAAATATTAATATATATTATATATATATATAAACATCACACATATATATGTTTCACACAACCCCACACACACACACACACACACACACACACCACACACACACCCACACACACACACCACACACAACACACATTACGTTTAAAAATAGACTCGTAAAAAGAAAAAAAGAAAAAAAAAATAAACCCCGGCAGCCCCCAACCCCCGGATGAAATTATCACATTCCTTTACCTCTCTATCATCCCTTTTCACTTTGGTCCAAAACTTCACAAAAAAAGAATTCCAAAATCTTTTTTTCCTTCCATCACGTCCCCTAACCCCCGCTGTCCTTTTGCTGGAGTTGTAGGGAAAAACTTTCACTTCATCACGGCAAGTCCCTTAAAAGGTACCAGCAAAAACTTTTGATTTTTATGAATAAATCCCCCAATTACCCCAAAGGGAACGCCTCATAACTGACTGTCGGGGGGTTGAAACGAAAGAGTGTTCTTATTTTTTTATATGATTAGTTTTCCAAAATTTGATCTTTTCGATTTTTTTCAGATGGAACGAGGTGCAAAGATCTTTTTAGGCAACCTTTTGACAGTGCATGATAAAGTAAAAAAAATAATGCTATTATATATACATAAAATAAACATTATATATTATTTTTTATATATATATATATATTATAATATAATATTTTAAAAAAATTATTTTAAATATTATATATATATAATAATATATAAATATTTTATTAATATATATATATATATTATTTTTAAAAGGCCGTGGTGGCTGGCGTTTAGGGTCGACTCAAGATTGTCACGGCGGCAATCTGATTTTCGAGGGTTCGAGTCACCGGCCGGCGCTTTGTTCCCTTGGGGCAAAAAAACTTCACCTCCATTCCCTTTCCCTAGAAAACGACATACCCCTTGAGAATCCAACGCAAGTGTGTAGGGAAGTCACCCCCGTGGCAAAAACCGCGGTTGATTAGGAAGGGCTTCAATAGGCAAGGGTGGCACTGCCATATTAAAAAACCCCTCAGTGTAACTGAGAGGGCCTTGTCCTGCAGTGGAATGAAAGGCTGTTGAAAAAAAAAAATATATATATATATATGTATAATCATACATTATATATTAAAAATATATATATTAATATTATAATTAATTAAAACACATATATGTTTATAATATATATATATATATATTAATATATATTAGATATATTTTATATATATATGTGTATGTACCACCCCACACAACACACCAACACACACACCCACACCACACACACACACACACACACACACAAAACCCCACGCCACCCACCGCCCCCAAAACCCCACCACACGCCAAAGCACAACCACACGCGCACACACCACACCCCCACACACAACACACACACAATACAAATAATATATTATTTTTTATTCTTCGTTTATTTGTTTACACACACCAGAAGAAATCTAGTGTGTGTGGTATATGAAAATGATATTCACAATAAAAAAAATAATATTTTTTTTTTTCCGGCTGGAACTTCAAAAGAAAGGGGCATTCTTTTCACCCGACCCCTCATGAAAAGTCATTTATACTGGATTATTTTCCCTGAATTTTAATGATTTGGCCCCTTGGGAACGCCCCCCAATGTTACCCTTTAAATTTTTTTCCCGCCCGTTCCCCCAACTTGACCCTTTAAAGTTATACTCCATCCATCGCTGTAATTTCGCCTGGCAAGCTATTCAAAAATCAAAAAATGTCCGTTAGGAATTATTTTTCATTAAAAGGGTTTTTGGGGCCGCTGTAAGTTAAAATTTAAGTAGAAAAAAATCTATACTGTTTACAATTATTATTAATTAAGATATTGCGGGAAAAAAACACGAACATGCTCTGAAAAACAATTTCTCGTACTACACTGGGACTCGGTAAATACTGTTTTTAAATAATTTCTCTGACTTATATTCCACTACTTTCCGCGGGGTTTCTTTAAAAGAAAAAAATGTTAGAAACGCATTAAAAGATTTTCTATGAAAAAAGTTAAAACCCAAATATTGATAAAATTTAAAGCATTTTTTCAAAAGTCTATACCCCATTGATATTTTCTCGAAATTTAATTGAAAGTCAAAATTTTTACAGGACAAAGCAACATTGAAATCTAAGTTGCGCTAAAAATACTTCCCAAGCAGAAAAGTTAATAAACCTCAACGGAAAAAAAACAAATAAGGCCACATAAATCATTTTATTTAAGTGTAGTTTTTTTCTATTTTGATCTCTCTTTTCCCCTTTATGAAATGGGAATTTCTTTAAGACGAGCTTGGTAATCAACCCCCCAAAATAACAGTAGGGGTCTCGGAAAAATCATTACTAAATCATCCTAAAAATAAATCATGTAACCCTTGAACCCATGTTTGAGTGTAAAAAGGATTCAAATCACGAAAAAAAATTACCCTCAAACTTACTGTGGAGATAAGATAAAGGGTAATTTAAATGGTGCTAACCCCCAACCCCCAACTACACACACACACACACCACACCACACACACACACACAACACCACAACCAAACACACAACACACACACCAACACACAAACCCCACACCCAAACCACGCAAACACGCACACACACACACACACACACACACACACACACACACACACACCCACACACACACACATAATTAATAAATTGTTTCATTTTGTACTATATGTATAATTGTCTTTTAATAACCCCAAACACACACAAGGTTGTGTATATATATATTATATATATATTATATTTTAATATATATATATTATATATATTTTTTCGGTGGTTTTGGTGGGGTGTTGGTGTGTGTGTGTGGGGTGTGTGTGTGTGTGTGTGTTACATGGTTTGGTGTGTGTGTTAATGTGTGTGGTGTGTGTCTATTTCTCAGAGGGGTTTTTAGATTTTGTAAAAATTTTTATTCGCCCTCCGATGATTTTTATTTACGTTTTCCCCCTGGGGGTCTGTGTGAAGTGAGGGGTACAACAGTTTCCAATTTGTTTACGGCTGGGATGGTACCATTATCCAAACAGCATCAAAAGGGGGAGCAGTGACGTTATTTCCCCCCCCTGCCTGGCAGTGATCCGTTTTTAACTTAGAATTGTATTTGTTACCGAAAAAGGCCTTTAGTTTTATTTTCAATTTAAGACATATTTTAAAAGGCGACAAGGAAAATTTGCAATTTCTTTGAAAGGGAAATTGATTTGTCTGAATTCCTTTTAAAATGTACTGGTTTGGGAATTTTTTTGTAAACAGAAAATTGGCTATGAAAGTGCAGTTTATTTAAAAGTTTAATGAATTTTGACGAACCCTGAAAGGGGACAGAAAAAAAGAGATAAAATTTTTTTCTTGTAGCATGTAAATACATGTAAAAAAAAAAAAAGGGGAATCAAAGGGGTCTTAGAAATTAAAACTGAATCGGTTTAATAAGTGATTTTGGATTCATAAAAACTCTATCATAGTATTGTGGTATATATATAATATATATAAAATATATTTTATATATATATATATAAAATATATATTATATACATACATAACATATATATATTTCATATATATTTATTTGTTTTTTTGTGGTTTATTTTATATTTTAATTATTCACATTTAAAATGGGACTTTGATAAAGATAATGACTTTCCGAAGAACTGAAAATACTGGATATATGTCGATGCATATATATATATATATATATATATATATTTTAATATAATAAAATTATTATATATCCACACACCACACACACCACACAACACACACAAAACCAAACACACAAAACACCCCCACACACACACAACACCACAAAACACCATATATCGCATATATGTTTTTTTTTTTTTTTTTTTTCACAGCCTTCTTCTTTGCGGGACACAGGCCTCTCCAATTCATTATGGGGTTTTAATGGCGTGCCACCCTTCTGATTGGATTTTTTCCCTAATAAACCGCGGGATTTTCCCCTACGACACTGCTTTTGACCCTCAAGGCGATAGTTATTTTATCGGGCCGACCCCGCAGCAAAGCGCAGGCTTTTTACGACTGCCGGGGGAGAATTGAACTCGGGACCACGGGGGTCGAACCCGAGAAAACGACAATGCCTAAAAAATTAAAACGCTTGTCGGGGGGAAAATACCGCCGTGGCCAAAAACCCCGGGTTTGTTAGGAAGGCATCCAATCAGGCAAGGGTGGCCTGCCAATATAACCTCTCAGTAATAAATTGAGAGGGGCCCATGTCCTGCAGTGGAATGAATGGCTGAAAAAAAAAAAGATATTTTTTAAAAATATATATAATCACAAACCACACACACAAAATATATTATATATTATATATATAATATTATATATATATTAATATAATTATATATAAATATTATTTATTATTAAAAAATGAATAAATATATTATAATTATATAATATATTATTATATATATATATATTTATTATATATATATATATAACGTTATACCTGCACGTCTGAATCGGGTTTTTTGTGTCTGTGCATCCCCCTTTTCTTACAAATAGGGCATCTCTTTATTTCCTTCCTTTGCCTTTTCCCCCCCTATTCTAGGCTTTTCCCTCCATGTATTTTTTTTTCTCTCCTTTCCTTGTTTTTTTTTGTCTTCCGGTTCTCTTTTTAAACTCCTTTTTTTTCTTTTTTTCCCTTCCTTTTTTTACCTTCTTGTTCCTCGTTTTTGGTAAACCTTTTTAGTTTTACATTTTTTTATTGATTTTGATTCATTTTTTGGAAAACTATTTAAAATTTAAATTATTTTTTTTTTTCACCCCTTTGGTTTCAATATTTAATATATATATATATATAATATTATAAAATAAAATTATTATATATAAAAAAACATTTATAATATATTTTTTCTTTACATGCTATCTTTTCATTCAGAATTTAAAAACTTTTCCTTTTACAAACTACTACTAGTACCCTTTAAATTTCTAAAATCCTATTAACTCTAAAAACTTCATTTTGTATTTTTAAATCCAATCTGTTTCTTTTTTTTATCTCTTTTCTTGTCTTCCTCATTTTCTTTTCCCTTTTTAACTTGACCCACTTTTTTTTTCGTTCCCTACGTGAGTTGCTTTAAAAAAAATGTTTTTTTTTTTTTTTTAATACTATAAATTTTTTTTTTTTTCTTTAACACTAATATTTAAAACAGTGAGTTTTTTTTCTCATTCCGACATTTCCCTTCCCCTTTTTACATATGACTGCGCTTTATAAAAAAATCTCCCCTAACGCCATCCAACCTTTCTTTTTCCCTTTCCTTAATTATTTGTGCTTTAAAAAAAAAAAAAAGAACTGAAAACTTTAAAATTTTTCAATACCGTCTCATGCTTGAAAAAAACTATCCGAGTTTCATTCTTTCTTTTCTCCTCCTTCCTTATTACTTATTACTTTCTCTGTTGGTCTATTTTATTCTGTTCCCACTTCGCCTCATTCTCTCTCTCTCTCTCTCTCCTTCCTTCCTCCTTTCTCTCTCCCCTCTTTTCCTCTCTCCCTCTCTCTCCCCTCTTTTTGCTCTCTCTTCTCTCTCCCCTCTCCTTCTCTCTCTCCCCTCTCTCTCTCCCCTCTCCTCTCTCTTTCCCCCCCTCTCTCTCTCTCTCTCTCTCTTCGTAAATTACAAGAACATAAATGAAAAAAGTATGGTCCAAGAGCTGATTAAAAGATATCTCTTGTAGCAGATAAACACAATAAGATAATAAGTTAGGATTTTCCAAAATAATAAATATATTAATTCTAATGACTGTTTACTTTTGGCGATTGTCGGATTTTTTTTTTTCTATCCTTTACGATTGGAACTGGTTCTTTTCATTTCAAAATGCGTCAAGGGAGGGGGGAGGAGGTCATGGAGAGGGGAAATTCTTGGGAATTTCGGGCCAAAACCCTTCAGTGGTTTATTTGCGGCCAAACCGTTCAACGGCTTTTTGCGGCCAAAAATGTTCAAGGCTTTTTTTGCGTTAAAATGTCCAATGGCTATTTGCGTCGAAATTTTCAAACTTATTTACGTCCTAATTGTTTAAGTGTCAAAAATTTTTCCGTGGTTTTTTTTGTCTTTCCCGTTTAGTGGGGCTTGTTTTCGTCTAAAATGTTCAATTCTCATTTGCGTCCAAAAATGTCCAAGGCTTTTTTTCGTCTAAACTGTTCAAGGTTTTTTCGTCTAATCTGTCCAAAGGTTATTTTCTCTAATCTGTTCAAAGGCTTTTTTGCGTTTAAAATTTCAAAAAAAGGATTTTTGTAATCGTAGTTTTTGAAATGAAAGGCCGAGGGGGATTTTAAAAATTTTTGGGCGGATTTGTGCAACTTCTTGAGCTTGAGCTCCCGGCAGGCGACACGAACACAGTTTGGGCCGTATGAACTTCTTTTATATTGCACAGTTTTTTTGTAATGAAAACCAAGGTTTCTTGTTTTAAGCAGTATAGTAGGAAACTTGATGCTTTTTGGGGAGGATGGGATTGTTCATTCCACGATATTTTGCTGTCTGTGGGGATATACAAACCCGTCGAAGGGTATACTTGAGTCTACAAATCTATGAAATTTTGCAGTGTTCAGGTTTCAAAAATGAAAACCATTACTAGATGCTGAGGATGCCTTTTATATTACCAAACTGTAGCGGGAAAAAAGAGAATGTCCTTAATCAACTGCATATGCGTATTTAATTTTAACAATTGAAATTTTGTGCGTGTTGGTGGGTTTTGGGGGTGTGTGTGTGTGTTGTGTGTGTGTGTGTGTGTGTGTGTGTTTGGGGTGGTTTGGGGTGTGTGGGGTGTTTATATATTGATACACGACACACACCACCGACACCCACACCCCACACACACACACACACACACACACATACACAAACACACACACACACACACACACACACCAACACCACCACAATAATATTATATTAATATATATATAATATATATATATTTTATATGATTATGTTATAAAAAGTATATATATATATATAATATATATATTATATATAAAATATATATATATATATATTTATATATGTCTATATGTATATATATATATATATATATATATATATTATATAAAATATATATATATATATATACATACACTTTTTAAGGCCCTATCAAAATATATATATAATATATATTAATATATAATTATTATTTATATATATATATATACACACATATTATAATATTTAATATATTTTATAATATTTATTATATTAATAATATATATTTTAATTTATATTTTATTATTAAAATTTATATATTATATATAATATATATAATAAAATAATTTTAGGTATAATAATAATATTATATATATTTTTTTATATATATATATATATTTTTAAAAAAAAATATATTTTTTATATATATATATATATATATATTATTTTCCCCATAAAAATTTATTTATATATATATATTTTATATATATATAAATAAAAAAAA
>NW_023641486.1:0-2500 GCF_015228065.2 Penaeus monodon
CCGCTATGACCTTAGCTGTTGCGGGGCGACAATTTTAGATAATAAATCTCCGGCTCAAACTTGATCTCCCTTCCCCTTTTAGCACTCAGCGTGCCTTTGGGGCACTCAAACTCACAAGTCCTCCATAAAGATATAACCACCCAAATAGAAGATGGAAAATCTCTACTGAAAATATAATATAATATATACATATAATATAATATAATATTAATTATAATAAAATTATATATATATATATATATATATTATATATAATATTGTATATATATACATATATATACATCATAATATTGTTATATATACATATATATATTTTTTTTATTTATTTAAAAGTATATACAAATACACACACAAAAACAAAAAACCACAACCCCCACAACACCACTCACACCACACACACACATACACACACACCACACACACACCACACACACACACACCCACACACACACACACACACCACACACAACACACACACACACACAGACAACACAACCTACACACAACAATTACACACTTTGTATTAAATATATATATATTATTATATTTTTATATTTTTAATATAATTATATTTAAAATATATTTATATATACCTATATTATATATAATATATATATAAATATTATATTATAATATATATTTTATATATATTTACTTATATAAAAATTATATTTATATATACATATATCATTTATTTATTTATACAAAAAATAATGCATATCCCCCCAAGATACCCACGTTCCCGGGTTGGGGATGGGGTGGTGGACCCGGAACCTGTGTGGCTTGATCAGTCTCCCGTAACTCTTCCTGTTTTCCCGATATGTTCTTTTAGGGGCTTTTCCCTCGAGGGCGGATGTTTAAACCCCCTTTCGAAAGAGAAGCTCGTAGCCCCTCGTCGCCAAGGGGAATGGGGCAGCTATGGGACGAGGTTGAAATTCCCATCATCCATGTTTGCGTTGCTATATTGTTACATCGCACGGCCCGCAGAAGGGTCGTCCTCGAAACCCTTGCAACGCTTTGAAACAATGAAATGCATTAGGGATACAGGTTCTTTTGGTATCTACAGTGGGGTCCGATAGTCGCCAGGTCGTCGCGTCCCGGTAGCGGGTGTGGCGGAATTTCCACTGAGGTCATACTTCAATAACGGGGGAGGGTTACATCGTCTTTTAGAAGCAAAATATAAGGTTTCCAGGGCCCGTAAAAGGGGTAAAAGGAGATGTATACTTTTTTCAAATTCCTTACTAAGTTGCAAGAAAAAAGAAGGTGTAATAAAACAATTTCCACAAAAGGGTAAAAGTTCAAATGATGTTAATTTCTTGGTTTTTAGGATTGCGAATTTATAGAGTACTTTATATTGAAGTGAGAAAAATTATTTGGACAAGAATTCCATATTTTGGGCTAAAAAGGGAATCTATCTTTGGACACCAGGCCTGGGGTGGGGCTTAATTCTAAAAGTGCTCGTCTCCACACTTAATCGTATGGGGCAGGATTTCCCTTTTTTTCGGCCATGAGCCGGGCTTAAATTAAGTTCCGTGATAATAACCGTGTAAGCCTACATAAGGTTATCTGCAATGGGTTGCCATTATTTTCAACTATTTCGGAGGTTTCATGAAAACGTTTGGTTCGTTTTTAATCCTGGGGAAACCTTCATAAAATTAATAATCCTAGATAAAATCCGTGTAGAGTGGCAAATATGAGTTTGGGCTAAAGACATTAAAACTACATGTATCTTAGACTATGTGTAATATGTAAACGATTAGCGTGGAAGGTGAAACCATATGCAGGTGAAAACAATAATATCACAACGAAAATAGTAGCATAAATATGAATAACACAACGGGGGAAAACCGAACTTATAAATACAATGTTATTTGTTCTGAGGAAAATAAAAAATAATGAAATACAATATGAGGAAAACGATTTTTAAAAAATTAGACAAAACACCAATAGCAGAAAAAATTTTTATTTGGGAAAACAAATGATTGACAGCGAGAAGTTTTGTAATATACACTTAGTTGTTGAATTTGAAAGAAGGCAACTTGCAAAGTAAGGGGAGGGTGGGTATAGGGAGAGCAATAGTTAATCTGGCACTAAAAGAGTACACTTACTTTTAATAGTAGCGAGGAATGTGCTGGAGAGAACTGCGAAATCCTGGCTGTGTTGGCGAAGGTTTGAGTTGATGAGGCCCGGTGAGCCCGGATTGGCGAGTGTAGCGGCGTAGGGACAAGGATATATCTTCAAAGACTTTGTCAGGAGGGTAGCACAGGCGTGGTTGGTCAGGACGAAGTAGTAGTATAGACATAGTGTGGGCCAGAGTAGGAGTTGGTAGCGATGGGCTGGGCGTTAAGGGAGGGGAAGAAGCACTTCGACAGGAATAGTTTGTCGGTAGATAGCGTGGATTGGCAATAGGCGTCCGGCGAGGAGCGTGGTGGTAGGTGGTTTTGGGGTTGTGAGGTTTCTTGATCACCGCTGCCATCAATGTGAGCGACACGTGAGATGG
>NW_023641486.1:7500-10475 GCF_015228065.2 Penaeus monodon
AATAAAAAACACGTAATTTTGCTCTGTAATAAACACACCTGTGCTTTTTGCTCTGTAAAAAAACCCAAAACCGTGGGTTTTTTCTCTGTAATAAACGAAACACTGTGGGTTTTTTTGCTCTGGAAAAAAACAAACCGGGATTTTTGCTCTAAACAACCAAAACCGTTTTTTTTTTCTCTTTAAACACAAAAAGTGGGTTTTTGTTGCAAAAAGAAAAATGTGGGTTTTTTTGGGGTCGCAATAAAAGAAAACCCGGGGTTTTTCTTGTAAAAAACACAACACTGTTTTTTTTTTGGGTCTGTAATAAACACCCCCGTGGGTTTTTGCTCTGTTATAAACACAACACTCTAGGTTTTTACTTTGTAATAAACACGACACCGTAGGTTTTGCTCGCAATAAACCCAACACCGTGGTTTTTATCTATTATAAACAAAACACCCGTAGGTTTTATCCATTATAAAGACAACACGTATTTTTTTACCCATTATAAACACAACACCGTGAGTTTAAAACTCCGTAATAACACAACACCGTGGTTTTTATCCATTATAAACACAACACCGTGGGTTTTTATCCATTATAAACACAACCCCGGGGGTTTTTTTATTCATTATAAACACAACCCCATGGGTTTATAACTCCGTAATAAACACAAACACCGGGGGGTTTTCATCCATTAAAACACACAGACACACAGACACACACACACACACACACACACACACACACACACATACACACACACACCCCACACACACACATATAATATATATATATATATATATTATATATATATATATATATATATATATATATATAACCGGATGGTACACTTCAACCTCTGTCCCATCAGGTGTCATTCTCCTTGGGCGGACGCAGGTGCCGCCAGGCTCTCTCTTTTCGCACGGGAGTAAACATTCGCCGTCGAAGGAACCCCCATAAAGGACACGTTTGTAAGACAGAGGAAGAGAGAGACAGCAGATAGGCCCAAGCCACACAGGGCCCAGCTCCACCACCTCGTCCTCGACCCGGGGACACGGGGGTCTCTTATATCTATCTTCAAAAATAAACCCCGCACAGCTCAGACCTCTTTCATTGACCTGCCCAAGACCATCTCACTGTCGCTCACATCTGATGGCAGCGGTGATTTAAGAACCTCACAACGCCAACCACCTACCACCACGCTCCTCGCCGACGCCTATTGCCATCCCCCGCTATCTACCGACAAACTATTCCTGTCGAAGTGCTTCTTCGCCTCCCTTAACGCCAGCCATCGCTACCAATCCTACTCTGGCCCACACTATGTCTATACTACTACTTCGTCCTGACCAACCACGCCTGTGCTACCCTCCTGACAAAGTCGTTGAAGATATATCCTTGTCCCTACGCCGCTACACTCGCCAATCCGGCTCACCTCCCTCATCAACTCAAACCTTCGCCAACACAGCCAGGATTTCGCAGTTCTCTCCAGCACATTCCTCGCTACTATTAAAGTAAGTGTACCCTTTAGTCCCCAGATTAACTATTGCCCTCCCTATACCCACCCTCACCTTACATGCAAGTTGCCTTCTTTAAAATTCACACAACAAAAGTGTATATTACAAAACTTCTCGCTGTCAATCATTGTTTACAAAATAACAATTTTCTGCTATTGGTGTTTTGTCTAATTTTTTAAATCGTTGTCCTCATATTGTATTTTCATTATTTTTTTTTCTCTCAGAACAAATAACATTGTAATTGATAAGTTCGTTTTCCCCCGTTGTGTTTTCATATTTACTGCTACTATTTTCGTTGTGATATTATTGTTTTCACCTGCATATGGTTTTCACCTTCCACGCAAAATCGTTTACATATTCACACATAGTTCTAAGATACATGTAGATTAACTGTCTTTAGCCCAAACTCACTTACTTGCCCACTCTACACGGTTTTTTATTCTAGGATTATTAATTTTATGAAGTTCTTCCCTAGGATTATAACTGAACCCAAAATCGCTTTCATGAAATCCTCTCGAAATAGTTTTCAAATAATGGCAACCCCTTGCAGATACCACGCTTTATGTAGGCTTACACGGTTATTATCACCGGAAATTAATTTTTAAGCCCGGCTCATGGCCGCAAATAAAGGGAAACTGCGCGCATACGATTGAATGCTGGGGACGAGCACTGTTAGAATTAAGTCCATGCCCAGCTGCCTGGTTTCCGAAGCATATGTACTTGCCTTTTAGCCCAAAGATATGGAATTCTTGTCCAAATAATTTTTCTCACTTCCAATATGATAGTACTCTACTAAATTCGCTAATCCAAAAAATCCAAAGTAATTAACACCTCACTTGACACGTTACCCTTCTTGTGCAAATTGTTCTTCTTACACTCCATTTTTCTTGCACCCTAGTAAGGTAATTGACAAAAATATTATCATCCTCCTCCTTAGCCCCTTTTTCTGGCCTGGTACACTTATATTTTAGCTTCTGAAGACGATGTAATCCTCCCCGTTATTGAATGTATGCACCTCAGTGCGAAATCTCCGCCACACCCGCTAGCCTGGCACGCGACGACTCTGGCGACTATCGGATCGCCATCTGTAGATACCGAACAGAACCTTATCCCTAAGTGCTATTCATTGTTTCAAGCGTTTTCAGACGGTTCGAGGACGAGCCTTCTGCGTGGCCGTGCGATGTCAACAATACGTAGCACACGCAAACATGGATGATGGGACATTTCACACCTCTGTCCCCTCAGCTGTCCATTCTCCTTGGGCGGACGCAGGTGCTACGAGCTCTCTCTTTTCGCCGGGAGTAATCATCCGCCCTCGAAGGGAACCGCCGCATAAAGAAAATATCGAAGCAGAAAGATTACGCAGCTGTAAGCACACAGTTCCGGCTCCACCACCTCATCCTCAACCGGGGCAGTGGTATCTTGGGAGAATGCATTTTTATGTATCTAAATAATGCATATATGGTTTTTTTATATAAA
>NW_023641487.1:5000-10474 GCF_015228065.2 Penaeus monodon
TGGGTTTTTCAGAGGAAAAATCCACATGTTGGCTTATTTCAAAAATAAACCCCCGGGGCTGTAGATTAAGAGCAAAAAAACTACAGTGCTTTTTTGACTACAGCAGGAAACCCACAAAGCTGTGTTGGTCAGATCTCTAGAAACGCGTCTACACTGGAAACAGCCGGTGAACACAAGAAGGGATGGAGGCGGAAATTGACATACCTAGAGACGGTGTTACGTGATAGACAAGGATATACAAGAGCCAGGCTGAGCGACAAAATATGTAACAAAATGTCATCAGTCTCAGATCAATCCCCACACTAGGTGTATCTTAACCTGTTATTCGTGACGTCCACACATGCCTGGAAATTTCCTATCTCTTCTGACGTCTATTGGCACCACAGAATCCTGTCTTATTGGCTAAAATCCTGACACATGGTGAACCTACCTGGCGTTAATGCCAGTACTGGAAGTTGGCATCACTGCCTTTATGGAAGCGGTACAGAGGACGTGCAGATGACTCCTTGTGCGAGGACCTTGTGCAAGGACCTTCTGCGACACTATATTGTGCCCATTTTACAGTGCAGGGAGACGATTATCATGCGTGGGACATAGCGGTTTGGGGGCACCTTCACCTGATGATTTTCTGTCCACTGATCCCAACAGATGTATAGTGTCAGATACGTTATACTGAAGGTTGTTTTGCTGAGTACTGGAGAGGTTTTTCATCTCGGCGGCCGATGTCCTGGGAGGAGTCCAAGTTCTGCTGTATTCTCTACTTGTGATTGGGGATGTGGAGTTTTTTCCCTTGTCCAGCAACAATACAGCTAGGGATTTCAGTATCCCTTATCATTGCCGTTTCTTTTTGCCTGAACACATTGAGGATTGCAGCAAGTAGTGCATCTATGGACACAATTGAACACATTCACATACGTGTATGAATGTGAAAGTAGGTCAGTGACCGTGACGTAATCAGTGACCTTGACGATACCACAAACCGCAAACCGCAACCAATGTCCACAACAACATAATCAATACCCGGAAATCATTAACCTACTTTCACATGTGCATTTTATGTTCGTACATGACGCATCATAAGAGAAATAATGAAACTAATGATGTTCTACAGACGAGTATCCCCTCCAATGCAGGTGACAGGTGACATAGATCATGATCACAGCGTAACCACACAACCTTGTCGAGAGTGAAAGCAGGTTATGATCACGAGGTAACCACCAGACCGCAGCTGACTAGCACACACACCTTACAGTCCAAAATAGTACATCATAACAGAAAGATGACCAATATCACGTAACCGAAATCATTACCCGTAGGCAGATGCTACAGATGACTCACCCGTGGCTCCCCCCCACCCACACCGCAATATTCACCATGTTTAAACTTGTACCGAGATCGAGAATTGATTCTGTTACAGACGAGGGAAACCGTCTCTCCTAATGACTGAAACTGTCAAAATCAATAATAAATAGGTCACACAGGTCTGCTAATGACCGATAATTTCTGCTCCTCTCTCACAGTACCAGAGATAAGATACAATTAAGTGTAAAGGATTATAAAACTCGTTATACAATATATGTTTTTATTTTTGATTGTATAAACACTATACAATGCGCTCGCACACACACACACACACACACACACCACAACACACACACACCACACACACAACACCACACACACACACACACACACACACACACACACACACACACACACACACATTTTTCTTCCCACCCTGCATATGATTGCAGATGACAAGGAAAAATTCTAACCCGTTGCCTGCATTACTATCACTGCATGCTGTCGATCCTCATCGTCTTCTGTTTAGTCAATGAGAGGAATCAAGTCAGCATATAACGGAGGCGGTGCAGACGAGGGAAAACTCTCCATTGTCTGATTACTACCGCATGCCAACAAACTCCTCTCACCGTGCGATGACCCGTTTGCCAAGATCGAACCGTGCAAATGATGAGAATATATTGGATAGATCATCTTCACCGGTGGCAGCTCTTGGATGTTGATAGGGCATGTGTCAGGACCATCTATGTAGCGATAAGTTAGAGCTGTCTGGAAGATAATTCTTTTGTCTCGGTCGTACCCTCCTCTTATATGACAGTCTGTCACCAGTGGATTACGGAACTTAACCCGTTTCTTCATCGCGTGATATCTCCAGGTGGCGATCATTTATTATTTGCAGTGTACGTGGGTTTCCCATGAATATCTTCTTTTCTTCCTGGCGTATTGTCACTCACGTTCACTCACCAACGACTAAACAGGGCTTTAAATACCATTGACGGCAATATTTCCATGCTGGCAGACTATTGATATTGTTGGGCGGCGAACACAAATAACAGGCTAAATTTTCTTGTAAATGTAAAATGCGAGTACCACTATTTCATATGTTTGCACCTTTCATGCTTATAAACTAAAAGGTTTAATTACCTAATAGATTGAAAAGTCGCTGGTTTTATTCTATTTAGAGAGCAGTTAAATAGGGTTTTCCAAGGTATCTACACCTGGTCAAAGACGGTTTCCTCCCCTCGTATTTACGCCTTGAACACCTAAACAAACCCCTCTTCTAGCTCAGAGGTATGATGAAATAATCGCAAAGATTATAAATCAGTATCTTTAATTTTTTTTTTTTACACAATGCATAAGTAAAACCGCACGCTGGCGGCGGCGAGGCGGCGGCGGCGAGGGCCGGAAAATTGAGAAATATAGTTAACTTGAATGTGCCCCTTCCTCTCTCTATGTAAGTGTTTGTCGTCGAAGCGCCCCCTCTCGCCGCCGCCGCCCTCCGCCGACCTCGCCGCCGCCTCCCTCGACCGCCGCCGCGTGCGGTTTTACTTTCCCCGCGCGCGATCCGCGTCAGTGATGATGCGGCGCGTGCGGAATATAGAGCCCCTCGTCTAAGCTGCGGTCAACATTTACAGGGAGAAATATTATCTGGCGACGAAGAAGACGGTGATAACGTAGGCAGTTTTACATGCTGAATGATTATAATGTAACCGCCAAGTAAAAGTTTTGTTAACAAGGCTGAGAATCGGTTACTGATGACAGCTAAAAGTGCACCACATTGTGAGGAGTGCCATTGCCGGTCGCACATTTTAGTTGGAAAATGTTAGCAGGATTCTCAGACGTATGTACTTGTCTCGCTGGAAAATGTATCGGAGGATTGGGTATATTTGTTTATTTCTTCTTTAATGACAAGTTAGATGGTACTTTTATGCAAAAAATACATATATTGATACCATTGGTAAGCATTATTTGTCATTTAAGAATAAAAATTACACTTTTACATAAAGAATTTTGATAAAATACTAGCATGTAATGGCTCGGATGCGGTTGTTAGTATTTATAAGCCTCTATCAAAATCTGAATGAGGTGACATGCCCGGAAGACAGCAAATCGTGCCCTGCTATCGTCGTATTTCTGTCTGCGAATGGGAAAAAATAAATAATTGCGAGGAAAGCGAGAAGCAAAACTTGAATGAATGATGGAATTATAAATTCTGACAAATTATTGTGGCAAATGTTTGTACTATGATGATTATCTATTGTAGTCATACGAGTAATTTTCTATTTTATACTACTAATGAAAGACATATTACTGTTTTATCAAATTTTATGTTTTCTTCGCAAGGAACCTCCAAGCTTGATATGGCTATAAGCATCACCAATTCTAAGTCAATCAATGTCAATACATATTTAGTGTTGTGTGAAGTTATGTTATAGCTCCAATTATGATTATAATCACCATTTTTTACATCCTCGCGGTAATACAGCATCGCGCTTAGTCGAGGGAGAGGGGAGGAGGAGCAGATTTAGGAGAAGGGGAGACCTCGCCAACAAGATATGGCATGTTTGATAGGGAGAACAGACCGTGAGCTAGCGGAACGATGTGGGTGTGAAGAACGATGTGCTACGAAGATCAACAACCGAGGCGAGCATTTCTAAAACTTTCTAGCTATCTAGAACATGGGGGTTTACCTTGGTCAAATGATTGAAGGGGTGCGATTTCCATGGTAGATATTCATTAACTATGCAGTTCTTCACGAAAGGAGACGAGAAAAGTACTTCCATGGTGTCGCTCTATTGTTCGCCTCTTCCTCACTTCGCACGTCCATTAATGGTTTTACTATGTCGGTGAAGTCATTATCTCGTGACAAGCAGGGTATTCCCTGATACCTGTCTGTGGTCGTCCGTTATCTGGATATTGCCTGGAGCATTGTCAGAGTTTAGGAAGGCATCTTTAGATAAATAAGACTTTTGTTAAAGATGATAGCAATGCTATAACATTTTAACACTTACCATATATTTCCCAAGTCTGAAAAAACTGCTCAGTTCATATACATATACTTCAATCACCCTTGTATTTGAAAAAAGGCATTTTGCTTTCTCTAAGTTATGAAAAGAAGCTTTTCCCTCCCTTATTATGAGGTAATGCGAATATTTTTTCTCCTAAACAAATGCTTTTTTACTTGTCATTTAGAAAATATTGCTTCGGTTGCGGCTTTTCCCCTTTAGGACTGTGATTTTCAACCCTTTCTCTATAACTTACCTCCTCGACTGTATGTTGCTCGTCATATACCCTTTACTGCCATGTAAAACAAGAATATCTAATGTAGACACACAACAAGAAAGCACCTTTATTTTTTTTTTTTTTTTGCAAAGAACGTTTTGATTAAGAAATATAATATATAGTTGTTGATAACTCGGTTTAAGAAAAGAAAAAAAAACCGCATCAGTTGGAAAATCACATGCTGTCTGCTAAGATCTATCGCATCGCGGGTGCCATGTATATTTTTACTCCCTCTGGTAAAAGTACCCATGGTCAAAAATCTCTGCTTTAGGCTAATTTGTGTGTGTCTTTGTCCAATATGCGAACAATTATAAAAGCATTATATCATGAGGGGCAAACAAGTTATATTATTTTACCTCAATTTTTTTTTTCATATTTCATAAAAGTTCTTGGTTTTGATAAAGAGTCAATTGCTAAAAGGGGAAAATGTGTTAACAATTAATCAAAGCCTTTTTTTTTATTTTTGAAGATCGAAATAGTTTACATGGGTCTTTAACAGTTTTCGTCACTGCAGCAACTAGTGGCATAGTGAAAAATTATAGGTGAAGGATGTTTTCTTCATTTGGCATGCTTGTATATTAAGTTCTTCAGAAAATGTGGAAGAGGTCGAGTAGCAAGTTTTATTCAGTGTCGACTTAAAGATATTCTCTCTTTGTAAAAGATTTAAGAAAATATATGTATGTATTACTTAATAAGTGGTGTCTGAATGCGCAAACAATATTTGTTACCGTTGCATCGTTCTTTTTCTTCCTATATACGTGTAGCCAGGTACTATAGACAATTTCGAGGAGGGGGAGTAAATTGCTGAAGAGCTAGTCCACTTTTCTCGGTTTTGATCATCAAATCATTACATATGGGTCTTAAGGAAACTAATATATTCCTAAGTTGCA
>NW_023641488.1:0-2500 GCF_015228065.2 Penaeus monodon
TTTTTTTGTGTGTGTGTGGGTGTGTTTGTGTTTTGTGTGTGTGTGTGTGTTGGGGTGTGGTGTGTGTGTGTTGTGTGGTTTTTGGTGTGTGTGTGTGTGTGTGGTGTGTGTGTGGTTTGTTTTTTTGTGAGTGTTTTTTTACATATCTATATATATTTTATATAATAATATATATATATATATTATAATATATATATTATATTATGTGTGTGTTGTGTGTGTTGTGTGTTTGTGTGTGTGTGTGTGGTGTTGGTGTTGTGTGGTGTGTGGTGGTGGTGTTGGTGTGTGTTGTTGTAATTATATAAATATATATATGTAAATTAAAATATATAAAACACCCCGCACACACCCCACACACACACACCCACACACACACAACACACCACACACACAAACACCCCACATACAAATATTATATATAATATATATAATATATATATATATATATATTATATAATATGGTGTGTGTGTGTGTGTGTGTGTGTGTGTTGTGTGTGGGGTGGTTTGGGGTTGGGGTGTGTGTGTGGGGTGTTTAAAAATTATTACTATATATATATATAATATATAATTTATTAATTATATATATTATATATATATATGTATGTTATGTAACACACACACAACGTAATATACTATAATATATATATATATTAATATATATATAAATATATATAAATATATTATATATGTATGTATATGTACACACACAAACAAACACACACACATACACCACACGCACACCACAAATATATATATATATTTTATATATATAATATATATATATATATACTAGTATATAAATATATTAAAAATATATATATATAAAATAAGTAATATATCTATATTACTAATTTTATATAAAAATAATAAAATTAATAATTAATATATATATATATAACACAACACACGACACACACACACACACACACACACCACACACACACCCAACAGACACACCCACAACCACACACACACACCCACACACACACACACACCACAACCAACACCACCACACACACAAACCCACACACACAACATAACACCACACACACACCAAAACACACAACCACACACACCACACACACACACACATATAAATATATTTTATTATTTTAAATTATATATATATATAATATATATATGGTGTGGTGTGTGGGGGGTGGTGTGTGTGTGTTGTGTGTGTGTGGGGTGTGGGGGGTGTGGGGTGGGGTGTTGGTGTGGGTTGTGTGTGGGTGTGTGTGTGTGTGTGTGTGGTGGTGGGTGTGTGTGGTGTTTTGGGTGTGGTGTGTGTGTGTGTGTGTGTGTGTGTGTGAATATTATATATATAATATAATATATTTTATCTATGTGTATTAAAATATAAAATATTTTTTAAAATTATATATATATATATTATATATAATGTGTGTGTGTGTGTGGTGTGTGGTGTGTGTGTGTGTGTGTGTGTGTGTGTAACTATATTATTATATATATTATAATTTTATATAATATAAAATTGTGGTGTGTGTTGTGTGGTGTGTGTGTGGTGTGTGTGCGTGTGGGGGTGCGTGTGGTGTGTGTGTATGGTGTGGTGTGTGTGTGTACGTTACATTTTTATATATAAATATTATATATATTAATTATATATATATATATATAAATATATTATATAAATATATATAAAATATATAATATATCACACACACACAACACACCCAAAACCCCACCACACACACACACCACAACCAACCACAACACACAACAAATATTATATATTAATTTTATATACAATATAATATATATATATATATAATATAATAAATGTATATATTTTAAAATTTTATATATATAAAAATATTATATTATAAATATTTAAAATTATATATAACACACACACACCAACACACACACACACATATAAAAATATATATAAAATATTATTTAAAATAATATAATTAATATATTATATATATATATATGATATGTACAACCCCCACACACACACACTACACTAACCCCCAAGCACACACCAAATATATAAATATATTATATATATTTAAAATAATTTTATATTAAATAATATTAATATATAAATATGTAATACATATTATATTAATATATAATATTATATAAATATATTATTATATACAATTTTATCTATATATATAATATATTATATAAATATATATAATAGAATATATATATACACACACACACACCACACAAAAACACACACACACACCACACCACACCCCACACACACACCCAGACACAACACACACACACCACACACACACACACAAACACACACACAACCCCACACCACACATACACAACAACACAACACCACCACACCAACACACCACACACACACACCATATATGTATAATATATAATTAAAAATATTAATATTATATATTATATTGTGTTGTGGGGGGTGTGTGGGTGTGTGGGGGTGTGTGGGTGTGTGTGTGTGTGAGTGGTTTTGTGTGGTGGGTGTGTGTGTTTGTGGTGGGTGTGT
>NW_023641489.1:0-12500 GCF_015228065.2 Penaeus monodon
AGTGTCTTTGTTTCCATTGTTCTGAATGCGGAATGTCAGTGTTTCCCAGTCTTTTGAAAGAGTGGTGTCTGTGTTTCCAGTGCTCTAGAAATGGGAATGTCTGTGTTTCCAGTGTTCTGAAAGCGGAATTATCAGGGGTTTCCAGTGTTCTAAAAAGCAGAATGTCAGTGTTTCCAGAGTTCCTGAGAGTGGAAATATCATTGTTTCCAGATTCTGAAAGTGCAATATAAGTTTCAAGTGTTCTAAAGGA
The DNA here is from genome assembly GCF_015228065.2 of Penaeus monodon. Taxonomy (NCBI): domain Eukaryota; kingdom Metazoa; phylum Arthropoda; class Malacostraca; order Decapoda; family Penaeidae; genus Penaeus; species Penaeus monodon. Next base: position 251 of record NW_023641489.1, read on the forward strand.
AAATCAGTGTTTTTCCCTTTGTTCTGAAGCAAAAGCCCATGTTTCCGTGTTCTTGAAAGCAAATCTCAGTGTTCCAATGTTAAAAAGTGAATATCTTTCAGTAATCTAAAAGTGGAATGTCAGTGTTTCCAGTTTTCCCTGAAGCCGAAGTCACTGTTTCCAGTATTCGGAAAGTGGAATGTCAGTGTTCCAGTGTTCTGAAAGCAAATGTCAATGTTCAATGTTTGGAAGGGGAATGTCAGTGTTTCCCAGTGGTGTGAAAGTGGAATGTCAGTGTTCCCCAGTGGTGGAAAGTGAATGTCAGTGTTTCAGTGGTTGAAAGAGGATGTCAGTGTTTCCAGTGTTCTGAGAGTGGAATGTCAGGGGTTCCCAGTCTTTTAAAAAGAAGGGTGTCTGTGTTTCCAGTGCTCTATAAATAGAATGTCTATGTTTCCAGTGTTCTGAAAGGGGAAATTATCAGTGTTTCCAGTGTTCGGAAAGCAGAATGTCAGTGTTTCCAGTGTTCAGAGAGTGGAATGTCAGTTTTTCCCAGTGCTCTACAAATGGAACGTCAGGGTTTTCGGTTTTCTGAAAGCGAAAGCAGTGTTTCCATGTTCTGAAAGCAGAATGTCATTGTTTCCAGTATTCTGAAAGTGGAATATAAATGGTTTCCAGTGTTCTGAAAGTGGAAAAATCAGTGTTTTTTTGTTTTTTCTGGAAGCAGAATGTCAGGTTCCAAGTGTTCTGAAAGCAGAATATCAGTGTTTCCTGTGTTCTGAATATGGAATGTCAGTGTTTTCAGTAATCTAAAAGTGGAATGTCAGTGTTTTCAGTGTTCTGAAAGCCGAATGTTATTGTTTTCAATGTTCCACAAGCGGAATGTCAGTGTTTCTAGTGCTCTGAGTGTGGAATGTCAGTTTTTCCAGTATTCCGCAAGCTGAATTTTGTCTTTTTTTTAGACTTCTAGAAGTGGAATGGCATCAACTTCAAAAAAAAAAAAAAACACTTTTCTGTTTGTAATTGGGCATCTGGAATTCAATTTTGAAGTTGAGTATAATCTATGATTTGTATTAATTCGACTCGTATTGATGATGTATACTTGAGAGGAACACTCCCACGCCCAGTTTACAATGTGCAAGTCTGTCAGGCTGCCTATAATAAGTCTGGCTGTCACTCTAAATACTATATAATAATGTACTGTATGTATATATTAATTATACAAGTTTTGGATGTATATGTTTTGAGTGTATATACATGTTATATCTGTGAGCCACCTATGATTATTGACATATATGGGCAGGGGAGGTGCTTTAGTAATTACAAAAAAGGGTTGTGTGCCAGAGTAAAAGGAAATTAATAGGGGCCACATAAAAAAAATAGAAGGGGTGTGGTCTCAAAAACAGTTCAGCATATTGAAAAGAAAGAAATATATTTTCTAGTATGATAATATCATGTTTTCTTCTTTCCATATAGAGAAATTGACACAAATTACTTTGAAAAGTCCATAAAAAACTGAATCAGTTTTATCTACTTTGGAAACCACAGGTCTGTATGTGAATTTGCACCTACGATAAAGTAAGGTAAGGATCGCTTTCTTTTGTTTTTGACTTGGTGTTTCATTTTTCTGATATATTTTACACAGGATAATTGGCCCATCACTAGCACTTCAAAAAATAATTTAGGATAAATCCAGGTTTGCACACACAAGGTTCCTCCATTCCACACTTTAGGCTGTAAAAAGTACAAATTAAATTTTGCATTTGATCAATGGGGGTCCTGTATAGTGTCGTGTTGAAATCAATGAAAGAGGTGTGGCATATAATGAAGCTATACTCTTGTGTCCAACTTACATATACAGAAGTTTTGCTTTGAATAGATATGATCTATACTTTACCTTTCTTGACAATAAGCCCCAAATAAAGACATACTCCTAGTGCCATTGAATGTAGATGTTAGCCCAAAGATCAAGGGTAACATTGGCTTCTTGCCATTATAAGTCTTAAACAGAAAGACATCATCATCTGTGACTCCTTACAAACTCATGTTTCACAACAAACAAAACTTATAATGATGAGATTGCTGAAATTGGTATGTCTGTTCATGTGGTGGGAAACCTGACATTCCAGCCTCAGCAGTGGAACTTATTGTTGTCAAGTGATAGTCCTCAGCAATCAAACTCCTTTGACTGTGGTTGCTATACTATACTTAATGCATACAGCATCATTACTGGTAAAGTGTATGAAATGGTTCCAGGGAATAGTGTACGGAAATGGGTCACACTTCTACTGGTCAAGGATACAATTATAAAAAGAAGGTTCACGGCAAAGGGGCAGGGGTATGATTATTTGGAGCATTAAAAATTTTTCAGCGATAGTTGGGGAGGGCTGGAGATGCATTTTAAAGAAGAAAAAACTCATAAAAAGAAAGTGTTTTGATTTAAGTAAGGACCTGCGTGTGCGTCCCAAGGAAGGCCCCCGGAGAATCCCAATTTTTCAAGAAGTAATGCTGCAGTTGTCGAAAATGTATCATGTTACTTGTACTAAAAAATAAAAACGGGGAAAAGTTTTTTATATGTAACGACTGTCAGTGCAATGTTAGAAAATGCAAAAATCTGAAATATCTTCATTAGCTTCAACAAAATTACCGGAAAATGTTACCTGAGTTTATGCACAATAAAAACAAAATGTAATCTAGCTTGTTGTTTGCACTCACAACTTTCGTGATTTTTTAAACAAAACACGTTTAAAAAAATGTGTATTGTTGACTTTAACTGTCATTAAGACATTATTCTGTAATGTAAATAAGGATTAAAACGATTGTCAAATAAGTTAAAAGCTTTTAAAAATTTTCAAATATTATCTATGGTGAAAAAAATGAAAACTTTCCTGTAAAACTCCCATTTATTGTTTCTTATCTTTTTTTTTCACTCTATATCTTCAAAAAAAAAGTTTTTTTTCGAAAAAAAAATTATTTTAAATGTAAAAGATAAGTAAATGATACAAACAATAAGACTACCACAAAAATAAAAAACCCTGACAACTCAATAAACCTTTTTTAAATCCCTTTTTCGGATGTCATTCCATTTCTAAACAAAATTTGCGGATACGGGAAAAACTAAATTTGACACCGATTGAAACATGCAAACGTGACTTTCCCATTTTTAAATTACTGGAAACCTGAATTCCACTTTCAGAACACGGGAAAACCTGACATTCGCTTTCAAACACGGGAAAAACACTGAATTCTGTTTCCAAAAAGGGAACACACATTCCATTTTCAGAACACTAAAAACACGAATTCCCACTTTCAGAAAATTAAACAATGACTTCTGCTTTCTTAACAATGGAAACATGACTTTCCCACTTTCGAACATGGAAAACAAAAATTTCTGCTTTAAAAACACGGGAAACACTGACTTCCGCTTCAAACAGGGGAAACCTGACATTTATTGTAGAAACGGGAAACCTGACACTCCTCTTTCAAAACACGGGGAAACACTGACAATCCGCTCTCAGAGCCCTAAAAACCTGACTTTCCGCTTTCGAATCGGGAAAAGTGACATTCCATGTGTAGAAACGGGAAAATTCTGACCCTCCTCTTTCAAAACATTGGAAACTGACTTTCCGTTTTCAAGCACTGGAAACAGGGCTTCCACTTTCAAACAGGGGAAAACCCTGACAGTCCCCCTTGCAAAACACGGGAAACCCCTGACATTCTGCTTCCGAATACGGGAAACACTGACTTCCACTTTCGAAACTGAACCGGGGGACATTCCCTTTTTGAATACTGGAAACAATGCTTCTGCTTTCAACACTGGAAACGCTGAATTCCGCTTTCAGAATCTGGAAACTGACGTTCCTTTTTTAGAACTTGAAACAAACATTCCCTTTCTTATACTGGAAACATAAAATTCGTTTGCTTTCCGAACACTAAAAACCGACATTCCGCTTTCAACCACTGGAAACCTGATTTTTTCTTTTTGTAAACACTGGAAACACTGACACTCTTCTTTAAAAAACACTGGAAACACGACATTCCGCTTTCAAAACAGGGGAAACAGGCCCTTCCATGTGTAGAACCTGGAACACTGACATTCCGTTTTCAGATCACGAAAACACTGACTTCTTTTTGTAGAAACTGGAAACATGACACTCTTCTTTCAAACCGGGAAAACACTGATTTTCCGCATTCAAACACGGGAAAAACACTGACCCCATGTTAGAACACTGGAAACAACTTTCCGCTTTCAAGCCAAGACCTGACTTTCTGTTTTCAGAACACAGAAGCACGACATTCCGCTTTCGGAACATTGCAAACAATAACTTCCATTTTCCGAATACTGGAAAACTGACTTTCCCCTTTCCAGAGCCGGGAAACACTGACATTCCATTTTTGAAAACACTGAAAACTTTGACATTCAATTTTGGGAATACTGTAAACACTGACTTCCACTCTCAGACACTGAAAACACTGACATTCTCGTTGCGAACATTGGAAACCGGGAAAACCCCGCTTTCTTACAGGGAAAACCCTGACATTCCGCATTCTTTCACTGGAAAAGACTTTTCCGCTTTTTTAGCACGGGAAAACACTGACTTCCCTCTCTTAGCACGGAAAACTGCATTCCGCTTTCTTAGTACGGGAAGCCTGACTTCCCGCTTGCTTCCACGGGAAAAACACTGACCTTCTGCTCTGTGCCTGGAAACACTGACTTCCGCTTTCTAGCATGCAAACACTGACTTTCCGTTTCTTAGCACGGGAAAAACACTGCATTTCGCTCTTTTAGCATGGAAACACTGACATTCGTTTTGTAAATACTACAAAAAAACGACTTTCCCGCCCTTAGCAGGAAAACACTGCATTCCGCTCTTTAGCACGGGAAAAACTGACATTCCACGCTCTTAGCACGGGAAACCTGACATTCCGCTTACTAGACGGGAAACCTGAATTCCGCTCTTAGACGGGAACCACATTCCCTTTCGAATACGGGAAAACACTGACTTTCCGCCTTTTTTGCACTGAAACACGACTTTCCGCTTTTTTAACTGAAAAACCTGACACCCCGCTCTCTTAGTACTTAAAAACACGCATTCCGCTTTCAAAATACGGGGAAACACTGACATTCCGCTCTCTAGCACTGGGAACATGACATTCCGCTTTTTTATACTGGAAGCATACTTTCCACTTTCAGAACCTGGAGACACTGAATTCCATTTTTTTGAATAGGGGAAACAATGACATTGTTTCAAACATGGAAACGTGACTTTCCGTTTTTAAAATACTGAAACCTGACGTTCCTTTTCTAGAACACTGGAAAAATGATATTCCCTTTTTTAGTACTGGAAAACATGACATTCTGCTTCTGCTTTCTAAAAAACTGGAAACCTGACATTCCCGCTTTCGACCCTGGAAAAATGACATTCTTTTTGAAAAAAACCTGGAAACACTGACATCTTCTTTAAAAATATGGAAAACTGACATTCCCGCATTCAAACACGGGAAACAGTGTTGCATGTGTAGAACATGGAGACACTGACATTCCGCTTTCAGATCACAAAAAACCCTGACATTCTATTTGTAGAAACGGGAAAACACTGACACTCTTCTTTCAAAAAAACGGGAAACACTGACATTCCGCATTAGAACCTGGAAACACTGACATTCCAGTGTAGAACAGGGAAAAACACGACTTCGCTTTCAGACCCTGAAAACACTGCTTTCGCTTCGAACACTAGAAGCACGACATTCCGCTTTGGGGAACATTGGAAAAAATAACTTCCCACTTTCCAATACTGGAAATACTGCCCTTCCACTCCAGAGCACTGGAAACACTGAATTCCACTTTGACACACTAAAAACTTAAAATTAAACTTTGAATACTGAAAACACTGACATTCCACTCCCCAAAAACTGAAAACACTGACTTCTCTTTGCAGAACTTGGAAACACTGACATTCCGTTTCTAGCACGGGAACACTGACTTTCCCGCATTCTTGCACGGGGAAAACGATTCCGTTTCTTACACTGAAACACTGACTTTCCGTCCCCTTACACGGGAAAACACTGACATCCGCTTTTTTTAGTACTGGAAGCACTGACTTCCGCTTGCTTGCACTGGAAACACTGACTTTCTGCTTGATACACGGGAAACACTGACATTCCGCTTTTTTTAGCACTGCAAAAAATGACATTCCGTTTCTTACATTTGGAAACACTACATTCCGCTCTCTTGCATGGAAACCTGCCCTTCCGCTTTGTGAATACTACAAACACGACATTCCGTCTCTTAGCAGGGGAAACATGACTTTTCCGCCCCTTTAGCACGGGAAAAATGACATTCCCGCTCTTAGCACTGGAAACACTGACTTCCCCTTACTTAGCACTGGAAACAGCATTCCGCTCTTTTACCGGGAAAACACTGCATTCCGCTTCTGAATACTGGAAACACTGACATTCCGCTCTCTTTGCACTGGAAACCTGAATTTCCGCTTTCTTAGTATGCAAACCTGACATTCGCTCTTTTAGAAATTCAAACCTAAAATTCCGCTTCAAAATACGGGAAAAACACTGACATTTTTCTCTCTTAGCACTGGGAACACTGACTTTTCCGCTTCTTAGCACTGGACCCCTAAAACTTTCCCGCTTTTTAGCATTGGAAACACACATTCCGCTTCCTAGACTGGAAACACGACATTCCGCTTTCTTAGCACGGAAAACCCTGATTTTTTCCGTTTTTAGCACGGGAAAAGCACTGATTTTTCGCTTTCTTAACACGGGAAAAACACTGACATTCCGTTCTCTTGCACGGGAAAAACCGACATTCCGCTTTTTACACGGGAAACACCATGACATTCCGCTCCTTCCCTCTGGAAACCTGACATTCGCTCTTTTACACTGGAAACACTGACATTTGCTCTCATAGCACGGGAAACGCTGATTTTCTGCTTTCATAGAACTAAAAAACACTAATTTCGCCTTTTTAAACTAAAAACACTGACATTCCGCTTTCTTAGCACTGGAACACGACTCCGCTTTTTAGCACGGGAAACACTGACATTCGTCTTTTAGCACTGGAAACACTGACATTCCGCTCTCTTAGCACTGGAAACAGACATTCCGCTTTCTTTGAATTGGAAAAACACTGACTTCCCTCCCCTTACACTGAAACCTGCATTCCGCTTTCAAACAGGGGAAACCTGGCTTCCGCTTTTCCCACGGAAACAATAATTTCCCGTCTCTTAGCACTGGAAACCTGACATTCGCTTTCTTAGCACTGGAAACACGACATTCCCTCTCTTTGCCGGAAACATGACATTCCGCTCTCTTAGCACTAAAAACACTGACGTTCCGCTTTTTATACTGCAACATGACATTCCGCTCCTTAGTACGCAAACACTGACATTCGTTTTCGAATACTGGAAACACTGACTTCCGCCTCTTACACTGGGAACACTGAATTCCGCTTTTTTTAGTACGGGAAACACTAAATTTTTCGCTCTCTTAGCAGGGACACACTACATTCCGCTTTCTTAGAATTGAAACATGACATTCCGCTCTCTTAGACTGGAAACACTGACTTTTCCGTCTCTTGCACTGGAAACACTGACTTCCGCTCTCTTAACACGGGGAAACACTGACTTCCGCTTTCTTAGTATAGGAAACACTGAGTTCCCTTTCTTATACTGGAAAATGAATTCCGCTTTCTTGTACTGAAACACTAATTCCGCTCTCTTAGCACTGGAAACCTGAATTCCATTTTCGAATACTTAAAAACACTGACTTCCGCTTTCTGAATACGGGAAACATGGCATCCGCTTTCTTACACGGGAAAAAACTCACATTCCGTTTTCCTATACTGAAAACACGACATTCCGCTTTCTTAGATGGAAAACACTGATTGTTTTCCGCTTTCTTATACTGGAAACACTGAATTCCGCTTTCTTAGACTGCAAACCGACATTCCGCTCTCTTAGCACTGAAACACTGACTTCCGCTCTCTTAGCCTGGAAAACTACTTCCCGCTCTCTTAGTACGGGAAACACGACATTCTGCTTTCTTGCCTAAAAACCCCGACTTTCCCTTTTTAGCACTGGAAAGCTGACTTTTCGCTCTCTTTCAGGGAAAACACTGACATTCCGTTTTCTTTGTAGGGAAAACACTGACATTCCCCTTTCTTAGACTGGAAACACTGACTTTCCGCTTTGGGGGACACTGGAAACCTGAATTCCTTTTTAAAACACTGGAAACACTGACATTCCGCTTTTGAGTACTGGAAACACTAAATTTCCCGCTTTTTAGTACTGGAAACATTAATTTCCGTTTTCCCCAACAGGGAAAACAGGGGACATTCCGCTGTCTGGTACGGGGAACCCACTGACTTCCGCTTTTTTTAGTAGGGGCACTGACTTTCCGCTCTCTTAGCACTGGAAACACTAACTTTTCCGCTCTCTTACCACTGAAACGTGAATTCGTTTTCAAACACTGGAAAAACTGATATTCCACTTTCAAAAAACACGGGAACCTGCTTCCATTTCGGGAACTTTGAAACCTGACATTCCACTTTCAGAACACTGGAAACACTGACAATAATGACATTCACTTTCAAAACCTGAAAACACTGACTTTCCCACTTTCAAAACACGGGAAACCTGCCCTTCCATTTTGATTTTGCTCAAAACCGTATCTCTCATGTTTACAGTGTTATGTTGTCATTCGTTTGTCCTACATTCGCTTCGTTTGTCACGCGGTAGCGATCGCGTCTAGCAGTCTTGCGACCTGCCCATTCAAATCCTTCCGCGCCAGTGGATGGTAACCCCGGCTTTCCTTGCACACAGTAGGTCATTTAGAAGCAAAATAAATAAAAACTATCAACACCAGGAATATCCGTTATAACAAGGGGAATAAAACTGAATTATAATTAAAACTCTTTACTTCTCCGTCTCTCTGTCAATTTTCTCTCTTTCTGTATTCCGTCTCCCCTTTCTACTCTCTCTCCACTTCTCTTTCTCTTTCCTCATCTCTCTCTTTTTCTCTTACTCTTCTTTATATCTCTTCTGTCTAGTCCTCCTTTTATCTTGTCTTTGTATCGTCGGATCACTCCTGTTTGAAATGTTGTCCAGGGAGTGATTTCACTGCGCCAAGAGCCTGTGATAACACAACACGATTATAAAATCAGGGACTATATATATATATAATATATATTATATATATATATATATTATATATATATATATATATATATATAATTTCTCACACGCAAACTACCACAGACACTATAGTTTATATCAAACACCAACATACATACACACAGAGACACACAACAACCCATGATATATGCACAAACACACCAAATACGTACACGCATACACAGCAGACACACACACAAAGACACCCACACCTATATATATTCACACCACTGGATTTTACTCCTAGTAGGGTCGACAATAGAACCGAAATACTAGCGCTTTCGAGTAAATTGTGGAAAGCCGTTGTGAGTTTGGTCGTGGGTTCCGTGCAATACCATCGACCTCAAGAGTGGTTTGACATCGGTGCATCGGGAATCGTTGGGAGATCCTGAGACTCGGGAATTCCGACGCAGATTATGGGCCTATAGCAAGCCTTTATACTAGGTACTGAAATGCTGTGAAGTGTGGTGGGGTCTGTCGGAAACTGCTCCCCTGTTAATTCAGGGGTGAGGCAAGGCTGTCGTCCTGCACCAACACTTTTCAACACCTGTATGGATGGATAATGGGTCCAGACGCTTACTAACCAAAGTCCAGTGTGGAGCAACCACTTGGCAATACAAGGTCTCAGACCGTGACTTTGACGCACGATGATGTTGTCATCACGTATCTGACGTCCTTGGGAGTCAACTAATGGGTGGCGGACTCTGTGCTGAATTTAGCAATGAGGGCCAAAGCCAGCTAGTCCTAGAGGTCTCCTGGGACCAAGACCAAATGCAGGACTTTGGGGGCCTGTTAGGGAAACCCGTTCGTCGATCCATGTTTGCGGCGAAGAGTAGAAATACAAAGAGTTTTACATATCTTGGTAGCGTAGTCCATCATATCTCTGGGCTGTCAGACCAAGAAGTCAATAGACGGATTGATCTAGCCATAGAGCCATGAACTCGATCAACAAGAGCATTTGGAGAAGGTCTGGTACCTATGCAGAAGGACCAAGACTGCGGTATCTCAAAGCCTTGATACTGCCACGCGAAGGGTGAATGCGGCCATGCGCCCCCTCGGCGTTAGCCCCCTTGATGATGTTTATATGTGTGGGGTGTGTGTGTGTGTGTGTTGGTGTGTGTGTGTGTGTTTGTGTGTGTGTGTGGTTGTGTGTGTGGGTGTGATGTGTGGGTGGGTGTGTGGTGTCAGGCTGTGATATGCGCGGGAACCAGCGGAGAACCTGCGGTGATCGGTGAAACCAGTAGAGTTGCTTGTTAATCAAGGTAGATAAGTATTTCTCCTTGGCTTTCACACTCAGCTGCCACTACCACTTATTTGCGTACTGGGAACGCGCATATATACTTGTGTGGAAATACAAATACGAATGTGTGCATGTATGTTTGTGTGGAGTACGTGTATGGCAGAGTAGGTAAGAGTGTTTAAACCGAGGGGGAGGACGCGCAAGCGAGCACACCTCACACTCGCGAATCTCGACATAAAACCCGTTAATTAAGCTTTTAATCTCATTTCGATTATCTCTCCGCTGTCTCACATCTTACTTTTCTATCATGTTCGTTAACCTCTAGCCTACCCAGGACGCGGGATCCACGCCAACAAGCAGGCGTAAATAAAGAATATTGTTGCTCTCCTAATGCTATTCACCCAACAGAGTTTTGTGGGCGCAGATAACAGTATTAAAAAAAAATCCCTCTGCGATCGTCACAAACAAATATTGTATGAAATTCCTTTGGTAACAGTCAAGTAGCGCCCCAACCTGCGCGGGTTATTTATCAGTCGGGCGCCCCAACAGTCCAACCCGTTGTTTCCTCTTTGGGAATGGGCATTGCATAACCTGCTTGATTGTTGGTAAGCCAAATCCTACGGTAAAGGAACCTCGTTTATCGGAATTATATGCGTTACTTTAGTGCCTGCGACTTTAGTTTTAGATCTCTTTAACCATTTGAGAAGGCACTGTTTTCGTAAAAGTTATATTTCAAATTTGAAGAACATTAATCTATTGTCATTTGTTTGTACGTTTATTACTGAGGTCTTTATAATTATGTTGTTATTTTTCGTACTATCGGTTCTGTACTAGTTCCTTTTGTTTACCTTACAGGTGTGTATCTATTTAACCAGAAAGAGTTCAAGACTAGATTACCTTTGAAAATTTTCCGTACACAAGTGAACTAGATGTTTCACTATTTCCAGGTTCACCGATCCTTGTAACTTCATGTTTCCACTTACTCCCTTTACCTTTACAATAATATCACAGTTTGGCGAGGAAAAATATTTGAAACATCAATAACGCTTAAGATCAGGAGAACGGTAAAATAGCATTGCGGCGAAACAATGGGGGTAGGGGGGCTAGGGTACTCAGCATTAAAAGGGTATATAAAACTCAGAAAAGCATTTGAAAAGCACATCATAAGATCAATCAAAGGGAACAAATATAAAAAAACCAAATGCACCGGGGTTTCCTAATAATAATTCTAACCGTCAGCCTACCCACTGCCACCTGTCTACCACCACCCGACCGTCACCATTTGAGGAGCCCAGATAAACTGCGACCCCGCCCATTCCCTTGGCCGACGGTTCTCGCACGGAATTTAAATAAAAGTAAAATAGCATGTGAAATCTGATAGAAGACAAACATAGAACCTAACTTATCTAAAGTTAATTATAGAATGTAGTAATTAAAAGGAAAACACTAAGGACGAAAAGGTGAATCATTAAAATAAAAACAAGTAACGAAAATATCAAACTAAGAACAGGATCCGAATAAACGGAATAAAAAAAAACTAAGGGATCGCATTTAGAAAATTTGTAGATAAACTTTAAAAAACGAATTCCCCCGAAATTAAAATAGTTCCCCTCATACGTATAATTTTCTTTAATGTATACCCCATGCTCTACCTTGTAGCGGTAACTATTACCCCGGGCCTTTGACAAATTCGTGTGAATAGTAAAAAGCATTTCGCAACGACAGGGTAATAGTAGATCACCGACGGGAGAATCGGGGGGGAACTGCGTCTGATGACGGAGCTGGCCACGACATATATGTGTGTGTGTGTGTGTGTGTGTGTGTGTGTGTGTGTGTGTGTGTGTGT
>NW_023641489.1:15000-35208 GCF_015228065.2 Penaeus monodon
ATATATATTAATTGTAAGAAAAAACAATAAATGAAGACGATAAAAGTAAGAATTTAGAAAAAAGGAAAAAAAAAAAGAAAGTGAAGAATTTTGAGAAGCATAAAAATAAGATTAAAACATAAGCTGGAAGGGAAGCGAAAATCAATAATCTGAGAATTGATTGCAAAAATAACTAGAAATATATAATGAAGAATGAAATAACATCTACGGTAGTAAAAAAAGAAATAGATAAAATAAAGGAGAAATTGAATAAATGATAAGTACAATAGTATCAATAATAAAAAAAAAATAATAATAATAATAATAAATACAACACTAAAATGATAAAAATATAAATAAATAATGAATACAATCAGGAAAATGATAAGTGAATAAATAACAGATACAATAATAACAATATATTTAAATTATGAATGAAACAACATAATAATCAAAAATTATTATAAAATATATTAAATAAACAATAAATGATAATAAATATAAACTTATTCGCTTATCATTATCCTCTCCTTATTAGTGGGGATTAATGAGTGTAATTAGTGCCCCGGGTGGATCAAAATCATCTGCTGAATGGAGGATTAGACATATATCCGTAATGATAAATTAACAAGCAAATTCATTGTTAACTGAAGCAACTGTGTATCATCAATCAACCAATTACGTAATTTCAGTTGACTGAAATCAAACGATTCAGTTATATAATAAACAATATAATTATCAATTTCTAGATTTATTCATTTTAACTGATTAGTCATCATGTTAAATAATAAACTCGAAGATCACAATATACAAAAAAATCAGTAATAAAAAAATGACTGTCTCTAATACAAGATGGTTTTCATGCGAGAGTCAAAAGGAAAAATACATCAATATGGCAACCAGAATGACAGAATGAATACCAGAATGACAATGTGGCAACCAGAATGGCAATATGGCAACCATAATTATGACAATAATTTGGCAACAAAGATGACATGACAACCGGAATAACGAAATGGCACCCAGAATGATATGACAACCATAATTACATGACAACCATAATTACATGGCAACTAGAATGACATGACAATATGGCAACCATAATGACAGTATGACAACCAAAATGACAGAATGGCTACCAGAATGACAATATACGTCATTTTCTGAAGTTTTCATTGGCTAGGATTTGTCGCTGTTTGCTTAACAGTCTAATCTGCTTATTTGCCAGTAACTGCCCATTCTCCATGGTGTCCAGTTCTTAGTTTTTCACACATGAAGCATTTATTATCATTTCGGGTGCTATGCGTTGTATCTTTCAGTACGTTAACATAATTGCTATTGCGCCATCTAGTGGACACATTCAGAACAGCAGTTTCTTTCATTGAAATTTTGCTGCTAATTTTAACTTCATATCATCTCGCGGGCCGTAAGTTTGACACCTCTGGTCTAGGAAGTTCTACGGATCATCTTCAGATTGAGAAATCGGGATTTATTTATCTATTTTATTTATTTTATTTATTTATTTTTTTTGTGTGTGATCTCACTTCATTATAATATTTTATACGAGTTTTGTGCGGGCGGGGGTTGTTTTCTGTTTGGCGGAAATGTTTTTGGGGCTGTGGGGGTGCCTTTGTTTGGGTTTTAAATTTTGGCGTAAATGTGCGTAGGGTGCATTTTTGTATGTGGGCATGTGTGTATGCGTTTTTATGTTGGGGCTGGGTATGCGCATCCCTGGAATAAACGTAAATCCCAAATTGGTTTTAGGCATGAAAAAACAAGGTCCCTTTAAAATCAATATGTGATTCCACTGGTAAAATGATGGGTTTAAAATCGTTTGGGGTTGCCTGATTGACAGACTAAGACGATTAGCTTTTGGGTTGATGGCTTGGTGTTTTTCATTTTGGTCAATGATATAGTTTACAATTATCACTGTATCATCTTTTTAATCTCTCTTCTCTCTCTATCAATTGCCTGTGTGTGTGTGTTGTGGTATTTGCGGTGGGTGAAATTTTGGGGACACACACACATACACACACACACATAAACACGCCAAACCACACACCACACCAACACACACACCCACACACACACACACAAAAAAAATTCATGCTAAGGTAAACACACTAAGGGAATTTTCCCCTTTTCCTTTTTAAGCAGTGATTTTTACCCCAAAATTAACAAAATAATTTGGGAAAAGATTTCCGGGGCCCCTTCCCAGGGGTTTAAACCCTAAATTTATCAAAAACGCAATACGTAATTAACACAACTGTCAAAATTATTCACTTTAACAGATACCCCAAAATAAATGGAAAAAATAAAACTGACCCCTTTTTGGATTACCATGCTCCCAAAAATTTTGGGCATGGAAAAACCCAAAACGCAAAACTATGCCACAGTACAGAAATTTCCTGGAACCCAAAACCTTAACATTTTTTGTTTGGATTTAACTTCCCGGACCCCCTAACAAAAGTACATGAAACAGAATAAACGCCAGCTATGTCACAGTATAGGAATCCTGGAATCCAAAAAATCTGACTACAACTTTTTGTTAGTTTTTCTTTTCGTTTATCTGTTCATTTATTACGCTTTCCTTTTATGTGTGATTTCATTTTTTCCAGTTGACTGCGGATTTTAAGGTTGTAGTGGAAAAATCAAACCCGTAGAGTTAGAGATGTTGGTTTGGTAGCGTGTTACCCAATACGGTAATGCCCAATTTTGGCATATTTTGGGATGATTCTCGGGTGTTTTGGAAAGTGACCCACGTAGTCACAATTAAAAAAAAAAAAACAAAAAAAAATGACATCACTGGCTGACTAAAAAGCAAAAATAAAAAAGAGCATCCCTAAAAATAATTTTTTTACGCGCAAAACTTTTTGAACATAAACCCAAATTTGGGAAGATTAAAAACACCATACTTTAGACAACAGAGGCAACCCCCACCCGCCGAGAAGCAACCAGTCAGCCCGCCCCAAAAATCCAAAAGGTCTTTTCACCAAAAATTAAAAAGCCTTCCCACTGCCCGACCCGGTTTGAACTTTTTTTATTTGGGGGCCCCCCGCGGCTTAGTGACTTTTTACCCCTAATGCAGTTCAATTGATTTATTGAATTTGTGTTTTGGGAGGTTTTGAATAAGTTTAAAAAATACATAAAAAAAGGTGATTAAAAAATATACAAAAAATGGGCACATAAAATAAATGAAGGGGGGCAATAAAGTACGAAAAAAATGAAAAAGGGAGGGGTCCGTGAGGGAAAACGGGAAAAAAACAAAGAGAAAAAAAGGGGAGAGAAACAAAATAAAAGGGAATTAGCCGAAGACCAAAAAGGGAAGGAAAAAGGCCCAAAGGGGGGTATAAAATATAAGGTAGGGAGGGGATAAATAGGTTACTGCAGTGGAAATAGGTTTGAGGGATATGTAGATCACGGACCAATGGGAAAGGTAAAACAGAGGGGTATAAAAAAAAAACAGATTTATTTTATTAAAAAAAAAACAAAAAAAAGCAAAGCCACGTAAACTTGCCCGGGCAAAGGAGTCCGTAGAGTTCCTATACAGATTTTGTAAACGTAGGGGGGAAAAGGGGCCCGGAAAACCTGCGGGGGGCCCCCCCTGATGCCAGGGGAAATTTTATACAAAAGGGTTTCTTTTTGTTTAAAAGGGTATTTTATGTCTGATATCATTTAAACTATGTGAAAATGTGTAAAAAAATAAATATTTAAAAAATGACATTTCACACCCGCGCGTTTAGCGGGGCAGCATCAATCCATTTAAAGTTCTATTATTATGGTTATTTCTATTTTTTATTTTATTATTATTTATTATTACTGATATTACTAGGAATACTGGGTTTCCCTACTGTGCTAATAAGTTGTAAGGTCCCATGCTCTCCAAGATTGCCACGTAGATAGAAACATCATAAAAGAAACATAATACCAAATTACGAAATCATTAGAAAATGAAAGCATCACTGTCCAATACACACAGGATGCCGAGAACATTTCCATCGCATGGTTTACAGTTTCCCTAAAGTAGATTGCTAAGAACAGCCAAACGCCAGTATTAAACACAGTACATACAAAATTGGGTAGGTTTAAACGGGTTAACCATAAATGACAAATTAATCAGCCCTTGACAGAAGATCCGCCACCAACAAATGCTTTAACAAGCGTAATCAAGCAATGGACCTAAACCCCAACCCTTTGACCCCGAAAACCTCTCTAAAAACTAAAATCACCTTTCTAATTCCTCCAACCCAAACTCCTTCTTACACATTCCTCATTATCCTAATCCTCCACATCACCTGCCTCCTTCCCTAAACCCCTCTGCTGAAAACCTACAATTAGCAATAAACTGGGCTTTTTGGGTATGGAGTTCTCATTCAGACTTTGTTCAAAAGTTGTATGTAACAGTATGAGTGATATACCCTGTGCAAATGCACAGGTGTATGCATGTTTGTGTGTATATGTCCTTTGTGTGTGTGTATGAAAGAGAAGAAATATATATAGAAGCCAGCCAGCCAAGTCAGTGCTGGTCCCAAGCCCGGATAAAATAGAGAATGGTTACCTAAAGGTATCACCGGCACTCTCCGTGAAAGGAACTGGGACCCTACCACGTACTCACTCCAAGAGCATCATAACATAAAAACTACAATTAAGTATCATGCTTGGACCACGGCGGCTCAAACATGAACCTACCGTTTAAAAAAAGAATTATATATATATATTATATATATATATATATATTATATATATCTATATAAAATATATTATATATGCGGATATGTGTATATGTATGTATACGGATGCATATGTGTAGATGTGTGTGTATATGTATGTGTGTAGTATATAGTATGTTATTGTATGTATGTTTTATGTATATATGTTTTATTTTAATACCATCATCATCATCTCATCATTATTATCTCACAAAGAGACCACCTGATGGACAGGGTCATCCACGGGGATGAGCTAGATCCCATATAGCCTGAGATGGTAATCCCGGATTATGCAAGTAACAGGTCCATGCCAGTCTCATGGTGTAGCCGTCAGTTGGACACATGGTCCTACCAGTTGTACCCCTTTAACGGTGAAGAGATTTGTTACAAAATTTGTCAAGCTTGGTCCTTCTGCATAGGTACCAACATCTCCAAATGCTCTTGTTGTTCAAGTTCATGGCTCCTGCTGCCAGACCAATCCTTCTTGATCTGACAGCCTAAGGTATGGAAAGTTCTCTGTGACTTCATGTCCTCACTGAAAGTTTGGATCGACTGAACATTTTCCCCTAATGGGCCCCTAAAGTCCTGAATCTTGGTCTTGATCCAGGAGCCCCCAGGGCTTCGACTCATTGCTAAATGCATCAAGACCCCCATAGATTCAGATAGGATGCAACATAATCTGCAAGTCAAGGTGTGAGACCTTGATTTTCCCCAGTGGTGCCCCACACTGACTTTGTCTAGTGGCTCTGCCATCAACCAGTCCTGCAAGTGTTAAAAAGTGTTTGTGCAAGGACACAGCCTTGCTTCACCCCTGAATTAACAGGGGCAAAGGGTTTGACAAGCCCCCACCATACTTTCCCATACTTTCAGTCCCGGGTATATTAGTTGCTATTAGGCCAATTTCCGCGTCAGATTTCTCTAAGTCGCAGAATCTCCCATAGCGTTCCCGATGCACCAAGTCAAATCCTTCTTGAGGTCGATGTAGGCTGCAAGCTCCCATGACCAAAGTCACAATGGTGTTTCACAATTACTCAAAGGCTAGGATATGGTCTATTGTGGACTGCTAGGAGGAATCTAGATTGCTCCAGTTCTGGTGCCTTATTGGGTGGTCAAGGATCCGTTTCATAAGAATGGGCGAAAACCTTGCGTGGTATACTGAGCAGTGTAATGCCACGGTAGTTGCTACAGTCCCAGCAATTCCTTTCCCCTTTCAAAGAGGGATGACCATGCCCCTCAACAGGTCAGGGGGAATGGAGTGGACTACCAGATAGCAGCCATAGCACCTAGGTTCACCCCCAGCCTTTAGCAGTTCAGCGGGATATCACATACCACTTTCCCACTCTTCAGCTTAGAAACGCCATCCTAACCTCAGTTAGGGGAGGAGGGTTCCCCACTGATGGGTGGGTCTGGTACAGTTATTGTGATATCACTTGCATCCAAGCTGACTGTTGGAGGGTCTACCTAGTACAGCTGCTTAAAATACTCAGCCCAACGTTCACGAACCCCAACATGATCTGAGATGACCTGTCCATCCACTGAGCAGACTGCAGTCATCTGCAAAGAGGGTTTAGAGTTTAGCTTTCCCAAGGCTTTTGGTAGGCAGGGCAAAAGTCATTTACCAAGTAATGGCCTTCACCTCCTCAGCAAGATTCCTGATTGTTTAAGCCACCCCACCACCAAAGAGCGACGCAAGTCCTGATTTCGATTCAGCCCCCCATGTGAATGCTTCAATGGCCTCCAATGCTCCAGGGAAAAGAAATTTTGCCTTTCCCTCGAGCATACGCCTGTGGACTCCTGAGCTGCTTTTTAGTGTTTTGTGTTTGAAGGACTCCCACAGAGCAGCTTTGGGTTCCCATCAGGTTTTTAAGTTTCCGAATCGACAAGGGCTGCCAAACATCTATCTATCTATATGTGATTGTGTGTGTGTGTGTGTGTGGTTTTGTGTGTGTGTTTTTTGTGTGTGTGTGTGTGTGTTTTGTTGTGTGTGCGCATGTATATATTTATGTGTATATATATGTGCATGTACAGGTGTATACATGTGAACCACTAATGTGCACTCATAAATGTATGTGTACTACACATGTTCATAAGCATATGTATGGTATAAATTTATTGTGCATATATAGCTAAGTTCATGTTTCAGATATGTGTGCAGGTGTGTGTTCCCATAAAATGTGGTGCATATACATATGTTGCGCATATGTCTATAAAATGTACATGCATGTGCATATGTGTAGTTGTGTATAATGTAGGAGTATGTACCATATCATATACTAGAGTATAAAGTAAGAGTATAGCCTGCATGTGCATGTGCACAAAATGCACATATGCGTAGGACCCTTCCCGCAATAGGCGTATATAGCATAATGAAAAATGTGTAAATATAATCACACATATAGGCACTTCTGAATCTCAAACCATGCCTACGGGGGTATCCCTGGTGTAGTGAGCGGTACGTGCATTGTGCTCAAATTCCACACAGAAAAGGGGCAACCACTGGAGGGGCTTAATTGGCGTCCCTGGCTAATTACTCCCCTCCACCAAGATACACCTAAGCTAGTTAGATGGGTTTAACCTGCTGTTTACCTCTCAATAAAATCCATGATTACACAGACATACAATGGCCTTCATTCCCTGAAGGCGAAGGAGCCCCTTTACAAAGGTGATCGGATCTTCCAGAGCACCTCAAGCCTTCACAGAATAGGCACTCCAAAAAAGACTAGGCTGGAATGGACTGAAATCGCCATCTGACTCAAAACAAATTGACTTTAAAAATTCAAAAAGGCGCGATATAGAAAAAATCTGGGAAATCTTAAAATGGTTTGGTGCGACCATAGAATGGTCAGAGGCCAAATGGAAGAGGAAGGAATAAACTCATATGAAACCACACTCAGACTTTGCTAACTTGAAGTCCAGAGCGACAGAAATTAACTTTAACATCCTAAACAGATATTAACTTCTAAGCGACGAAAATCTCAACATTGACCAAATCAATAAATAGTTCATTGACCTAATAAAGGAAGCTGCACTTGAAGTAGGCAGTAAGAACGTCAAGCAAAGCTCCAGCAAGCTCTCAGTAGAAACTAAACAGATTATGCAAAAACGTAGGGATATGAAAGTATCGTCAAACAGGGACAAAATAAAATTAGCTGAACCAACAAAGACTATAAATAAAAAGAAGAGAAATGTACTGAAAGACAATACTCAAATAATAAATGAAATATTAATCAGCATGAAAAGAGCTAAAAGGAGACTCAACATAGGGAGAAATCAAATACATGCAATAAAGAAATCAGATGGAGAAGTGACATGTAATGATAATGAAATCGTAAGAGTAGTGAAAAACTTTTACAGGGATCTATATAACTCAAATGAACAGCCATGGATACATGGCGGTAACTAGAGACGTACCTAACATCACAACAGAAGAAATAAAAAGAGCGCTTATAGGCATGAAGAGAGGTAAAACACCAGGTGGAAATGGAATTAGTATAGACCTTTTAATAGATGTAGGAGAAATTGCAACAGTGGAACTAGCCCATCTTTCTAACAAATGTCTTTCTAACAAAAATGCAACAATTATTTTGATATATTTAAAGGGGGATGGAAAAGAACTAAAAAACTACCGACCCATAATCCTCCTTTCCATTACTTACAAACTGCTCACAATATTCATCACAACTCGCATCTCTAACACTAAATTCTAAATAGCCTAGAGGACAGGCAAGCTTCCGCAGTGGATTCTCAACAACAACATTCACACACTCACCGAAATAAGACAAAAAGTAATGGCATTCACTGATTTTGAAAAGACATTTGACTCTATACAAATACCAGCAGTACTAGAAGCTATTCGAAGACAGGGAATAGAGGAGGTATATTGTAAAATATAAAAGTTATATAAGAAGATCATCAAGCAACCATCAAGCTCCACATGGAAACCAATAAAATACTAAATAAAAAAAGCTGTTAGACAGGGTGAACCTATTTCACTAAAACTGTTTACAGCTTGACTTGAGGAAATATTCAAGAAGCTAGAATGGAACAAAAAGGATATCAAAATAAACGAACACCTAAACAATCTAAGATTTGCAAATGATATTGTTCACTTCAGTGAATTTACAAATGAAATGCAGCAATTAATAAGCAATCTGAATAGAAAAAGTCTGATTTAGGATGATCATGTTCAACAGGAAGTTCAATTCGAGCAGATACATGTATAAGGCTAAGTGCTAGAAGTAGTGGACAAGTACATATACCTCGGGCAACTCGTACATTCAAACACATCTAGCAAAGAGGAAATTAAGGATGTATCAGTCTAGGTTGGAGCACCTTCGGCAGACACAGTAGCATACTAAGAGGCTCCTTAGTATGCTACTGTCCTGAGACAAAACAACAAATGGACAAAGAAAGTAACAGACTGGGCTATAGATAACATAAAGAGACCAAGGGCCATGACGAAATAACGAAATTTGGGGTCCAAGATTAGAAACAAAAAACGCAAGACAGACAAATTTGGAAAAGATTGTGAGAAGCTTACGCCATGCAGTGGAATGATTCAGGCTAATGATGATGATATATAAATATATACATATACGTATATACATATCCACACACACACACACACACACACACACACACGCACACACACACACAAAAACACACACACACACAGACACACACACCACACACACACACACACACACACACACACACACACACACATATATATATATATATATATATATATATATATTATATATATATATATTATATATATATGTATATATATAATATATATATTATATATATATATATATATAATATATATATATAATATACATATATATATATATGTATATATATATAGATATATATATATATATATATATATATATATATATATATATACATATATATATATGTATATTATATATATATATATATATAATGTATATATATATATATATATAATATATATATATATATATATATATATATATATATATATATATATATATATATCACATATCTATGTATGTACGTGTAAGTATGTGTGTCTGACGGAGTTAACAATATCGGCCGCTCTCTCTCCATGGCCAAGAAATTTCTACAAACTCTCCTTGTTCACAGATCGCTCGCTGCTTCTCCTGTGTCGATACACCTTCGAGTTGAGAAAAAAAGAATTGTAGACTCAGTGAGACGTTGGGCGAACAACATTCTTCGTGGATCCGTCACTGTTTGTTCAACTCACGCGCCACATCGCTGCTGCTAGGAGGGAGAGCGAGAGAGGATCGTTCCTTTCCCTTTAAAGCCAACAGGGAGGGACGGAGGGAAGGGGAAGAGGTTCCTCTGAGGAGGGTTGGACAGGGCAGGGAGTAAGACAGACAAATTAAAAATCAAGGCATGAATATTATACTCTAAGTGTATAGAATTATTGCATAAACATTATGCATAATTAAATTTTATTAAAAATATTAGTCTCCCTAAGGAAACTAATAAGACCCTCTATGTCACAATCCTCCCCCAATACATTCTTCAGTGTATATGGGGGAGACAAATACATACGTCTTTGGTCTGAGAATGTTGCACATCTTTCCACTACATGTGCGATTGTTAAGGGCTCTTGGCATCCGTCACAAAGTGCTTGATTTTTAGCCATCATCGGCCCATGAGTCAGTCTTGTGTGCCCGATTCTTAGCCTTGTTAATGCAACTTCCACTTTTCGGTTGGGATGGATGCTAGTCACCCAACTGCCAAGGTCATCTCTAATCTCTCGCAGTTTATTTCTGGAGATATGCCTCCATTGTTCCTTCCATTTATCGCGAAGACAACTGATGCTGGGTTTCAGGTCGGTGTGTGGGAGAGGAAAACGAGCATCACAAGGCTGAGCGGCAGCTGCCTTGGCCTTCTGATCAGCTCGCTCATTCCCACTGACACCAACATGTGCTGGCACCCAACACAGAGTTATCTTTTTACGTGTTGACATCAGTGCAAGCCAATCTTGAACCTCCCTCATTATTGGATGTGATGAGTTTAAGCTCTTGATTGCTTGCGAGGCACTACGAGAGTCACAATATATCACAATAGAATGGTTCATAAAATCTCTAGTCATCTTAACTGCTGCAAGGATGGCATGTAACTCTGCAGTGAAGATCGAGGCTGCTAGAGAAAGACTGCCAGATGCAGTCTTCCTTCTGCTCACTGCTGCAAAGCCCACACCATTTTCAGATTTCGAACCATCTGTATACATTGCGTCCGATCCTTGGTACATAGAAATGTGCTGAAGAAATCTCTCTCTGACTTCTGCTTCAGATCTCTCTCCTTTCCCAATTCCGACCAAATCCAGCTCCACTTGATTAGTCCAAGGGGGGAATTGGGGAATTCCAACAGCCAGAACCTTTGTGACACTTAAATTAAGTTCTTCTACAAGATTCCTCATTCTCCTACCATAGGATCGGCTATCCTCAAGGGGGTTGAAAACCAATCTGGATGTAGGAGATCCCGGAATCCTTTGTAGTCTCGTGTAGTAAATCAGGTTCATGTAGTCCCGGTGTAATGAAAGAGGTGGTTCTCCACTCTCAGCATACAGGGACTCCACAGGTGAAGACCTGAAAGCCCCAGTACAGATTATGAGAGCTTCATTATGAACCGAGTCCAACATCCGGAGGACAGTGGGAGTTGCAGATGAATAAGCTTCACATCCATAGTCAAGCTTACTACGAATAAGCGCTCGGTAAAGCCGTAGAAGCGTTATGCAGTCTGCACCCCAAAATAAATGTGAAAGAACCCGCAAAATACTAAGTGCTTTTGTAGCCTTCACTTTTAACTGTTTGATGTGAGGCATCCATGTAAGTCTTGAGTCAAAAATTAGACCCAAGTACTTCACCTCTTGGACAAATTGCAGTGGGTTTGCTCCTAAATAAAGGGAAGGATGGAACTTTCCTCGTTTGTGGAAATGCATAGCCATGGTCTTGCTTGGAGAAAATTTGAACCCATGATATGTTGCCCACTCTACAACCTGATTTATTGCAGTTTGCATGCGTCCTTGCACATCCTGTAAGCTTCCTCCTGAGCAGTACAGTGTAAAGTCATCCACATACAGATTACATGAGACAGAACTTGGAACAACCTTTACAATGTCATTTATAGCAATGGCAAACAGGGTCACACTTAAGACCTCCCTTGTGGGACCCCTTCCACTGATCTTTCAGGTTAGAGAAACGGGTTTCCTACCGAACTCTAAACTTCCGTCAGCAGGAAGCTTTGTATGAAAGTAGGTAATGCTCCTCTTAAACCAATATCATACAGCTTCATGAGTATGCCATGCCTTCCCAAGTAGTATCGTAAGCCTTTTTTTCAAGGTCAAAGAAGACTGCTATCATGTGACGTCGCTGTCCCAAGGAATTCCGTTTAAGGCAGTTTCCATCCTCACAAGTGCATTTGTGGTTGATCTTAATTTTCTAAACCCAATTGATATGGGGTCAACATGTTTTCTTTTTCCAGCAGCCATGTCAACCTGAAGTTAAACCATTTCTCCATCAGTTTGCAGATGCAGCTGGTGAGGGAAATTGGTCTGAAGCAAATCTTTGCCAGGTTTAGGAACAGGAATGATTATAGTTTTCTCTCCATGGGATGGCACTGTGCCCTTCTATAGATCCATTAAATAGGTCAAACAGGAACTTCTGGGAGTCTCTGGTAAGTGAGATATCATTTGGTATGGAATCCGTCACTTCCGGGGGCAGTCCTTACAGCAGAGTTGCAATGCAGTGTCCATCTCGTTGCACAAAATTGGCAAGTTGTATGGAAGTTCTGCTGAAATCCTACTGAAGAACGACACTGGGTTTTGGGTTCTTTTTCCGCCCGAAAAGTGGAGAATCGAGCAGTGTAAGATGCTCCAGAGGAGATCTCTGCCATGGATTTAGCTAGCTCATTTGCAACGTCTTTTTTATCTGTGATGATTATGCCATCTATCTTCAGAGCAGTTGTGACTGGATAAGCTCTTTCCAGCATCTTACGCACCTTGCCCCATCCCCATGCAAAGGGAGTCCCAGAGTTAATCGAGGAGACATACTGTCTCCACGACGTCCGTCTAGCCTCCTTTAGCACGTGCCTGCCTTGGCTCGGGTCTTCTTGAAATTTGATCAAGGTTACAATGCTGGGGCGTCGTTTCATTTGCCTTAATGCAGCTTTTCTTGCTCTGACAGCTTTTTGGGCACTCATCAGACCCATGGTTACTGGAGGTCGACGGTAATGCCGCTATTTTTCGGAATGGATGCTCTGCTGCAAGGTGAATTCGTGTTTGTGAGGTGATTAACAGCATCTTGAATACAGGGGAAAATCATTCACAGATCCTTGTAATATGCAGTTGATCTAAAAAGATTCCAGTCTGCATTTCAAGTGCCATCTCTGCACTCCTTTGGGCTGGAATACCATTCACCTCCTCCAAAAGTATTGGAAAGTGGTCCTTCCATGCAAGTTTCCATGACCTGCCAAGTGAAGTTAACTGTGAATCAGGTGAGCCTATTGATAGGTCTATATTGGAGAATGTCCCAGTTTGAATTTGGAAATGTGTAGGAGTGTCATTGTTCAGAAAAACTGCATCTACTCTTAAGAACAAGGACTCCAAGGCCCTTCTCGAGGGTTGCACAAAGTGTCTCCCCAGAGGTGATGCCGACCATTGAAATCTCCCAAGAGTAGAAATGGATGTGGCAACTGCCCAAGTAGATCTTCCAAATCTTTAAATGTTCAGATTATGTGGAGGAAGGTAGATGGTGCAACAGTGTAAAGGGCCCTGTCAACCCCATTTTCACAGCCCTTTACCTGCAGTGTTGTCTGCAGGGATGGCCTGGAAGGGAATATCTTGACGTACCATTACTGCTACTCCTCCATGAGGTCCATTGCCAAAGGTTCCCTAATGGGCTTGAATTGGAATCCCTCTCAGGAAAATGGGACGATTTTCCCTGGTCATAATCTCTTGTAGGCATACACAAAATGGGTTCCATGAAGCTATCAGATGTTGCAGTTCTTCCCATTTTGCATGAATTCCCTGACAGTTCCATTGGATTAGGGTATTCAGTTCTTTAGATTATTTCTTCATAAGGTGTTTGGCAGCACCTGTGGTCAAGGTTTGCCTCACACCTTTAGGCTGTCCCTTTCCAGGATCCTGGGAGTACCTTTTTAATTTTTTGTTGACCGTGGAACTAGTTTCCACAGGTTTCCCTTGGCAGGTTCAGGGTTTCTTTGCCTAGGCAAAAAGGACCTGACCTTTGCTTCAGGGGCATTCTGCCTAGCAGCAGAGGTCCTGTGGATGTGGTGGCAGCTGGGGCTGTCACCTTGAGGGCCCCTTTGGGGTCTTGCCTGATGGCTCCAAAGACTTACTTGGGGGAGGAGTCTCCTCAATAGACCCCTCACTCCTACTCCGTTTCTGGTGGAACAACTCACCAGAGGCAGTGTCAGCAATTTGTGATTGAGGTTTAGAGGAAGTGGCAGAGTGTGTGCTGTAAGAAGCATTGGAGGGCAATGGTTGGTGGGAAGGAGGATGGGTTAGAACCAAAGCAAAGGACCTACCTGGCTGTGGAAACAGCACACGGGCACGTCGCTTTGCCTCTGGAAAACTAAATTTCTCCTTGCTCCTTATTACCAATATTCCTTTTCAAATTTGTACCTTTTACATTGCTTTGAAGAAGCTTTCCCTGAGCTTCTTGCAGTGGTAACAGCATATTGGACCTAGACAGGTCCCCCTTGATGACCTGTTGCACCACACTTTACCACATACTCTTGGTTTCCATTTTCTTTAAAACGGGAAGAGTTGGCTCCATGCCCATAACCTTGGCAGTGGAAGGGACCGCATAGGGTTGGGCACATATGGCTTACCTGGGGTGGTACCATGCTAACTTAACCGATTCTGGAAGGACTAATGTGTTAAAAGTTAGAAAGAGCTGGTGTCGACTGTTCCAAACCATCAAATTTCTTCCTAAAACGTTTTTACTGCCACTACATTAAAATCCTCTAGTTCCTCTAACAGTTTCTCCTCGAATACCTCATCAGGTCTCGGGAAAAGACAATTCCCTTACACTGATTGAGGTTTTTTGGGGGGGCATGAAAACTTTAGCCCCAGGAATGTTGCATATCGCACGCAGCGGTCACTCTCGTCTGGTGACGAAACCTCAACTATTAGGCTACCATCTCACTGTGGGGTGACGCGAGGATCACGTGACATACTTCAACTATTTCCGATGAACCTCAAAAAAGTCAAGATCCATGAAATTTATACACCCTCAATGGTCTTCAAAACCTTTTCCAGGTAAGATCTCCTTAGTGGATTGAGGAGGACTTTTCCCTTCTTACCTGGTTTGGGAGCCCGGGAACCATTACGATTCCCATTCTTGCCCTTTGGAAGCTGGAAAGGTTCCAGAGTGACAAAGTGTGATTTCCAGAGAGAATGGTCGAGGGATTGTGCAGGTCGTCAGGGAAAAGCTAGATCTTTGTAAATTGTAGTACTCATACAAATTGGAATTTTTCATTTCCTCACCCCCCCCCCCCCATGGAGTCCAACAAGGGGGAAACTATAGTTGGGGTTCAAAATCTCCCAACAGCCACAGGGGTAAAGAGGAAATATACGCAGCCCCCTATTACAGTACTGATGGCAGTCGCGGGACCTATGCGCTACCCACTGATAGTGCCTGCTTGACCTTTGCCCCTATTTGACCAGCCGATTACTTGCCGGCCTTGATCAAGCCACCTGTCTAACCAGAATAAAGGACCAAAGGGTGTGTTGCTAGCTGCAGGGCGCAGCGTGCAGCATGCTCAACCCCCCGGACTCCTGTCTCCGGGTAATACGGGATGCCACGCACGGAAAACCCACAGGGGGAGAGTTCTCCCTGGTCCAAGATGGAATGAACCAGGGGTGGGTACACCATCCCCTCTCATAGGCCTTGGTGCCACCAGGAAGCTATTTTGTCTCATCCCTCACTGGTGACCCCTCCAGTAGGGGGTAGGCCCTCTGGTCCGCTCACCAGATCATTGGGACCTCACCCCCCACCGCGGCAAGGCGGCTTCCGTTAGGGGGCCCCTCTGTGAGAGTGTTAGTGTGATATGTTCTCGGGGAGAATTATTTTCCCTACGTTGTTGTATGTAGTTTGTAACCTCGGTCTCTGTGGTGTGATCAAAGTAGGCATTCTCGGTGGGGGAGATTTGGAAATTCTGTTGTCAGAATTCCCTGTGGAGAGGCTCCATCTCCTCCACCGATTCAACCTTCTGTCTGTGTGTGTTGTATATGTATGTGATTGTCTGTTTGTTCGACCCCATGAGATTTTTGAGGAGCCCCCAAATTTCTTGGGGGTCTTTAGTGTTTTGGCATAGTCTTTGCGTGAGTGTTTCCCAGTGGTGTTTGTTCATTACTTTAATTTCGTGTGTAATTTGTGTTTGCATTTCTCTGTATCGTGTGCGTAGTTGTGTGTCCCAGCCCCGCGTTAGTGCTAGTTCATGTAAATGTCTGTATTTTTTTTCTGTATTGTATTTTAGCAATTTCAGTCTTGTGTGTTGTTTTGGGGATGTTGGCCTGTCGGGCCGTCAGTATGTCTGTGTACCACTGCTCAAGGTGGGTTTTTATTGTGTGTGTGGGCTGCCCCTCGAGATTAGTTACCTGTGTGTCTTCAAGTTTTTGTCTGAAGCCCTCCCAGTTTGCATGTTTGAAGGATTCTCGGGGTTGTGTTGGGATCATGATAGGGTTTGTTGACTGTGTTAAAATGACCGGGAGGTGGTCACCTGTTGTGATATGGTAGTGTAGTTGTGCTCTGTGGTTTGCCAAGACTATGTCAGGTGTTGTTGCTGTGTTATGTGTTATATATGTTGGTGTGTGTGGACCGAGGTGTGTGAGTCTGCCTTGTTGTATGAGTGAGGCGAGGCCTCTGTTGTGTGGTTGTAACCAAAGAGTGCGTGGTTTGCGTTAAAGTCTCCCATGATGTATATTGGTTTGTTATGCCTCAGGAGCTGCAAGATGTCAGGTTCTGGTATCTAAGGTCTTCTGGAATGTATAGTGTTGCTAGTATAATGGGTCCATGTGGTGTATTTATTTCGACTGCCAGAAGGTCTGACTGAAAGTTATTGATGATTTTATGTGAGATGTCGTTTCTGATCGAAATAGCTACGCCATCGCTTCTTTCTTGTGATTTGTTGAAAGAGTAGATGGTGTACATGTAGATTTTGAGTGGGGTGGTGTTATTGAGCCCATGGCTGTTAATGAATATGATGTGTGGGTCGTGTCTTCTGTATGTGTTGCACGGTTCAGTTTTTCGTGTTGTCCAGTGGAGTACATTGTGTTGTATGCTGGTGAGGCGTGAGTGTTGTGTATGGTGTGTCATGTGTATTTGTGTTGTTATTCAAGGAAGTACCCGTTATTTAATTTATTTATGTTAGGGCAGTGTTCAATCATGTCGTTTGTGACACGCATGTTGCCTTCCTTGAGGTGTTTGTGTAGCCTCTTGACTGTGACCATGATGGTATGCTCTCTTTTCGTTACTAACCACTTTATTCTTCTAAATTTGATTTCAGAGCCAATTTCAAATCGATCAGAGTACTGATATTTATCGGGATTTTCGGAAAAGAGCCGGATGCCATAGTGTTTGGGATCTGTTGCAGTCCCGTCCATGAGGTGCTCCAGCCCCTCATCATCAGTGAAGGTTCCACTGGGCTCTATAAGGTCCGGTGTAGGAGGTGGGGCATCAGGGGTGCTCAAAGGGATATCACTGGGGATATCCTTGAGCTCCATGACAGTAGGGATTTTTATATTCTTTGGCCTTACTGATTGACGAGAGGAGGAGGCCGTGGAGAGAGGTGCCGAGGTTGCTTTAGGAGGGGGAACTGACTGGGGCTCCGGTGTCTGGGTCTCAGCAAGCTGAGGTTCCAGTGACTGGGGCAGGGACTCGATGGGCTGAGCTTGTGCAGGTTGGGGCTCCGCTGCCTGGGCCTGTGCAGGCTGAGGCTTCGGTGCCTGGGGCTGTGATTGTTCAGGCTGGGCTTGAACAGTCTGGCTGGGGGGTTGAATCACTTTTAGGATAGGTTATTTGCCTCCAGCGCTACTTTTGCATGATATCTGAACCCCTTTTCAGGGGCAATGATATTTTGCATGTGAGCATGCAGGAGGACTACAAGAATCTCCTTGGAGAGATCGTTAGGGAGAGCCAGGTGGATGGAAGGTTCAGTCTTAGTGTGTTTTATCTCCTGGCTGACCTGGTTAATAAGGAGTTTCCAGGCATTGGTGGTGGCCTGCACAGTTTCCTGTGCTGTCTTTTGGGCCACAGCCCTGTATGGTTTGGTTTCCTTTTCTTTTTCTTTCTCCCTGACTTTCTCCTGGGAGATTTTCATAGCCTCCTTCCTGGTAGGACAACTGTTGGCAAATGTCTTGTGGGCACCGCAGCAGTTAAAGCATTTTTTAACGGAACTCCTACAGTCCCTAAAGGAGTAGGTATTAGAGCCGCACTCAGTGCATCTGGCTCTTTTTTCTGCTTTGCAATGGGTTTTAAGGTGCCCATAACCAAAGCAGTTCATTCATTGTTTGAGCGGTGTGAACCCCTCAAATTCTATTTGCCAAGGGGCAACGTATACCTTGAAGAGGTATATCCCCTTCTCTTTTATTTTCTTGGCAGTAGCGTGGTCTGAAAATCTTACTTTAATAATATAGTTAGGTTTCATGACATAAATGTCTTCTACCTGGGCATCTGGGAAGTCCAGTTTCTTTAAGACAAGCTTTAGCTTAACCTTCATATCAATGGGGATTACCGGGGAGAAGCCAAGTTTTTTGAGGGTTAGGACGACATCCTTCGAGAAGAGCTTCTCGGCATGGTTGTCGTCCTCTATCAGTGCCAGGTAGTCGTCATGAATGGTAAAGCACGGAAGTACTCTGATCTGTGCACTAAACAGTGCATTGGCTAGGGTCTTATGTCTTTTTTTGGGTGGGACCACCAAGAGCTTTGATTTTAATTTTGGTCCTTTTCGGTGCATAAGCCGGGTGAGTGGGTGAAGTGGCCAGGTGAGGGATGACGAGTGCGATGACGGAGAGAGAGAGAGGTGAGGAAAGGAGAAGCCTAGACTCGACCCCCTCTAGTGGCAGACTGGTTGCGTTCTCCAGTGCCCTAAAGGATTGGAGCTCTGTGTTGGGCCGCTCCTTATTGCCAATCCTTGCTACAAAGGGACAACAGGTAAGCAGCGCACCACCCAGACGAATACAAAAGTCCTCGAGATGACCATAGGGAGGGGAAAAGAGATCAGGAGGAGAGAAATCACATCTAGATGTCACCTCAGACTGCTGGGCCTCTCTATACAGGTTTCCCTGTGATAGAGAGAGCTGCGGGTCTGAGGAGAGGTGTAGTGTTCCCTTATCACCGTCAATAGTTAAAGAGAGAAAACCGCTGAAGTCAAACACAAGACGAAAGTATTCTGAAGGCAGAATAAATTTGAGGTTCATTTACTTTATTTGAGTTCAATAATGGCAAAGGGTTCACGGAGCGATTGAGGCCTCGGCAGACCAAGGTTGCTCAATGACACTTTGAATTGTTCCTTTTGCAACGATAACAGAAAGTTTATAGACACAGAGTAGCAGTATCCGACCAATCAGCGAGCCTGCTCCCTGCATTGCCAGATATCACTACCCTGCACTAAAGCTCTTTGTTGTGCCCTCGCTTACAGCTCTCGCTGCCCCAGCACCGTTAGACCTATAGGTAACATGTTACCGATTGAGATAATTAATAAAGTGACACACAGACAGCTCCGTCAAGTCACCGTGGTTTGCCGCGACCTTGACCAGGCTAATCGGTGTGTCACTGACCCCTGTCACTGGCCGTTGGTTGACTTACAGGCCCTGAATGTTTGTGTAGCTAAGGCTATCATCACTTGCATTCTCAGCCCAGTGATCAATCATTCTTTGACCTCTTTCTCTGCCCCTGACTTTTTCCATCCTTTCTTGTACTCTTCCTGGGCCTACGAGAGTTCTTGTGACTCTAGTATTCGCCTGGGGGAGGTGTGCAGCCCCAGCCCCCTTGTAGCAGATTGGGACCAGGTACAAAGCCTCGATTCTTGAGAGGAGCTGGAGAACTCCGCCGGATCTTCCTCTTGAGAGGGTCAGGCTGCAGGGTCAGGGAAATTGCAGGTCTCCATAAACCTGCAACTCTAGAGTGTAGGGCTAGGGATAGGTCCCTGGAAAGGGTCACCACTGACTAGTCAAGAAACACTCACACGACCTCTACAGCCCCTTCAAGAGGGGACGGGGGTGAGTCTATAATTCCTGACACCCCTTTGGGTCAGTGGCGTAGTTCACAATCCCACATCTTACCTCATGCCTAAATGAGATTAAATCAAATAACCGATGGCGACCTCTCTTCAATGCTGAAATAAGAACACTAAGGTCATCACTGCTCACGACACTTCTTCATCATCTGCCAGCAATGAAACAAATGGCGCAAAAGAAAAATTCGACATTCCCAGCTGGCCACTAAGCAGTCCTTAAAGCCCAGCTAAAGAG